>NC_056733.1:1631969108-1632066608 GCF_019279795.1 Protopterus annectens
TTTCCTTACTACATACTTCTAAATGTAATATCTCCTTATGGTATGTCTGTGGCTATAATTGCATTTAACAGTGCACACACTTTTTGCCTTCCAGGGCTGTGCAGACTGAACCATTTCTACTCCTGTTGACCATCAAGATAGCACTGGGGTTGCTGTTAATTAGTTGTTCCACTTTATAGGGCAAAACCACGACCACAGTGTGGCTGTGATGTGGGAAGTAATCAAATTATTTTCTTTTTTTTACCAATGTCACTCCTATGTAAACCTGCTGACATCCAGGAGAGGGGATGTAATGGTCTATAATGAGGGATGTCACCCAATTCCACAAGCAATATAATCTTTAATGGTCCTGTCTCTCTTGCAACAAGTATATCAGCATGCTCACATGACCACACAGAGGATTCTGTACAGATAGTACACCCCAAGCAGGTATGCCAAACCTCACACTCTGAATGTGGTGAACAGACACTTCCTCCTCACTGTCTGTCTGTTAATCCAAGAGCTCCTATAGTGTCTCAATTGATAATCAGTCTTGGGGTGCTGGGGGCATATAGAGGGTTTTATCCCTTCATTGTTTTTATTTCTATAGCAGAGTACAATGCTTGTTTGCATTCTTCTGTTCTATACTCCTAAATCAGTGCAAGTTCTTTACTCTGACTTGTGCTGTTAAGTTCTAGTGATGACATATTTATGAATGACAAGATCTCACCGCTAATACAGTTTTACAGTGCAAATCAACATGATCTTTCATGCTATAAATAATGGTTTATGAATATCACCCTTTGTTAATGCTTGCATATAAGACAAGTACACAATATGATACTTTATCATTGCACCCATGGTCAACTGTCTCAAATAGGAGCAACTTGAGTTTTCTACATTTTCATGGTAATCCCTGTTTTCTTCCCAATTCTGTATTAGTACATATTATAAAATAGCTGGACTATAACTCCAAATCAGATTGGACAAACTAAAGCAATGGCATAGCTTTTATTCCTGCATACAACTCCTAAGTATCAAGATCCTGCCCAGAAAGGGAAGTTGTAGTAAGATATCACATTTCCATCTATAGAAAGCTGTTGGAGAACAAGCTGCCGATATCTTCAAAAGTAATTTAGCAGAGATAAACTACTTAACGTGGAAATCCCCCATCAAATATATTATTAAATCTGCATTAAAAATAAATAGCACAAAACAGCAATCAGGGGTGTGATACAAATTAAACAGAACTGCAAGCAAAAAAAAAAAAAAAACCCTCAAATATGAGCAACTGATGGGGAAAGGAAAAAATAATATAATGATCCCCACAAACAAGAAATGAAGCAGTATAGGAAGTGACAGGAAGTGATTACATTATATATGCAGAAGAGACCAGCAGTCACTAGAGCAACATAAAACAATGTCAGCCACATTAACCTAAGATATACATTTAAGTATATAGTGCACAAATGTAAAATACTGTATAAATACACAGTAAAATAATAATAAAACACATATAAAAACTACAAAATTGATCTAAATAAATAGAAGTGACAATCATACCATCAGCCAAAATAGTTTAAGAAAAATGATGGTGGACATTATTGCTTAAACTTTGTCTTTCAGTTTTTGTAGTTCTCAAACTAATTCTCTTTCTGAATGTTTTTAAGCCTATGCTACTTGAAAGAGTACATGCATGTTTGTAAAGCACTTTGGCATTGATATTCAGTCTACCTCATGAGGCTTAGATTCCTGTTTGATGCCAGGCTGGGCATCATCTGTGTACAACTGTGAGTCAATTTAAGTGTAAATGTGAGAAAAATAGCATTTAAGTTTGACAAATGAAGCAGTGTTTTGCTTTACCTGTTTAGTATCCATAATTTCCTCACATTTAAAACAAGAAAATACAACACATAAAAGGTAAGCAACTACAATTACATTAGTTAATTATTTAATACAAACAAAACTATAATAAAATGCTTAAAACAATTTTCTCTTTTCTAGTTGTTGTTACAAAGAGAGACATCATGTCTGTGTGTGTGTGTGTGTGTGTGTGTGTGTGTGTGTGTGTGCACATGTATATATTAACAAGAGTATAACTAGGCAGTGTTTAGGCCTGCATGTAGTGTGCATGTATATGTTAACAAGAGTATTACTAGGCAGTGTTTAGGCCTGCACGTAGTGTGCATGTATATATTAACAAGAGTATTATTAGGCAGTGCTTAGTCCTGCACAAAGTTTTGCTTTCATAATAAAAAATGAACTGGAACTACAGCTTATGGTGAATGTTCTGGAGTGAATAAATGGTAAGAGTGAGAATGTGGCAAACAACAGCAAAAGCCCATATCAATAATTTCATCTTTTAAAGATTTATCTACCTAAGATGAGTTATGCAGATGATACATAGTATTTAGCAATTGTATACAATTTTGGCCAAAACAAGTTAGTAGCAAATGTAATTAAATTGTAATATGTGTTCCTGATTTTGAAGGAGGTGTAGTCACTCGGCTCACACTACTGTATATAACAGTGTCAGGTAAGTGACTAACAGAATTGTCTATAGTAACTTACGTATAAAGATGCTACAAATGTAAACCTTAAGTGTGCCTCTGTTATCAAGGCTGCTGTTTAGCACGATACTTGTTAATGTTACACTGAATGTATGATCCTTTTATAGGCCATGTTTTGTATATTGCTACATGCATAGAAAAATGTATTCATTTATAAATATTTGGATTTATCACTGCATTTGCATAAGCATATCTATATCTATAGAACATGCATGTTATTTGAGCATATGCCTATCAAAAAACTGCAACAGCAGCTTTTGGATTTAAGAGTAAATATTAGGTATGCGAGCATACGTGTGTATGTGTGTGTGTGTGTGTGTGTGTGTGTGTGTGTGTGTGTGTGTGTGTGTGTGTGTGTGTGTGTGTGTGTGTGTGTGTGTGTGTGTGTGTGTGTGTGTGTGTGTGTGTATGTGTGTGTGTGTGCGTGTATTAATGTAAGACATGAAAACTGCTTCTAGAGTCCCTCCTTTTAAATAGGTCCATAATCACAATATAAAAGAACATTACTTCAGTCCCAAGAAAACTATCACTGGCTTGTGCCAAGGCCTGTTTTTAGGCTTGTTTCCCTTTTACTGAACTTCCTGTTTCATTGAAGCATTTAAATCTGCACAAAGCTAACACAAGCACCATAGTGCTTTGCTATTCCTAATTATTAAAAAAAAAAAAAAAACTTTCACTGCAAATGTTTTGTACCCATGTTAATCTTTTCCTTAATAATAAAACTATCTCACTCTCACTGTAAGCATTGCACACTAATTTTGAAAGCTAGATTTAATACAGAACTTCAGAATTTGATGTTAGGAAAAGGCCAATTAGCTCTTCTGTTCAACCCAAGATTTCAACTTTTCTGGAGTTGTCATGACTTCCAGCTATAACTCTGGGCATCAAAATATTGTCAGTGTTTTTTTAGATGGAGAAAGTGAACAAGATTATGCTTGAAATGTCTAGTGGATTATGGCTTACTCTTTGTTTTACTTCCTTTTTCAACACTCCCTCTAGTCGCTTTGTATTTCATACTGTCCTGCAGTCTTGCATACGACTATAGTGCTGCTGTGTTGACTATATTGACTACAGGGAACGTTAATTTGGAGCTACTAGGTGGAATGGCAGATGTCTTACATTATTATTGGCTTGCAGTACAAGATCATCTTTTTGCCATTCTTGCCGATACACTGCTAGAAGAGTCAAATTAAGGTACAAAAAGAAAGCATATCATGATGAAACCTTGTGATAAAGGTTATATGTGTTAAAATAACCGGACTACAAGGGTCTGGGAGACTATTTAACAGTGTTTTAGAAGTCCTGCATTTGTGAATATGTATTTAAAGTGCGTTTTTGCTTTTCTGCTTTTAGATAAATTGCTATTTACAATGAAAATTCTTATTTATCATTCTATGTCATTATTGTTATGTAGAAAAACGATGCATACTACTCCTGAATATAATATTCATTGAGTTTGTTCTGATACGATGTTCCAAGCCACTGATTATACAAAGGAACATTTGGTTCTGTGAAAAGCAGTAACACAGCCACAGACCCTACTTCGTATGACCTTTGACTGCCAAATGTTGACATTTCACATTATTAGGACTGTCTTTACTGCTTTCACTTGGCTAATTTCAGGGTCACTGCATCTAATTACTTCTCTTACATCTCTGAAAGGCTGGAATGCTTCATTAGTTTTCTTCAATGAGGGATGGTATCACTGGCCATTTTCACCGTCCTTGTTGTCCTGCTGGTTTTATATTGAACTCTGAGAATAACAATAATGTGTGTCCCATTTTGCTTATATATGGACTATAGATTATCATGGAATTAATAAGATTTGCCTGCACAAACATCCTGGAAATGATGGCATGATTTTTTTTTTTTTTTTTGCCTGTAGGTTCCTTGGGGCCAATAGTAGTTTTAAAGTTTGAAAATACACCCAGACATAGAAATGTGCATTCACAGAGACACACACACACACACACATGCACACACACACACACGCACACACGCACACACACACACACACACACACACACACACACACACCTACATGCACACACACATGAGCACACACACACACACACACACACACACACACACACACACACACACACACACACACACACACACACACACACACACACACACACACACACACACACACACACACACACACACACACACACACACACACACACGCACACGCACACGCACACACGCACACATGCACACACCCTACATGCACACACGCACGCACACGCACACACACGCACACACACACACACACACACACACACACACACACACACACACACACACACAATGTGCATACAATGTCTGTTGGAAGAAAGATTAATTTGTGGGTTGTTTGTTTTACTGCAGAGTGCTTGTAGACCACGTATCTGAATTATCATAGTAGAAACTGCAAAAGACAGAGTACACCTTTGTTCTGCTTTTGTATTATTTGACTGTGGAGATGTTCAGTAGTTAGAAGCAGAAATGATCCATCTGCATTTGTTCAATCATATCTTTGGAACTAAATGACTTATAGAGGGCAGGTTATTTGAATTCATATTCTACAAGGTGGAAGCATCCAAAATTTAAGGGCAACAGCTTACCTCAAAGTTACTTTGCTACTGCTCTTAGACAATGATGATAAAAGTTAGAATAATAAAGTGATGATAAAAGTTAGAATAATAAAGTAGGAAGTAGGACGGTATGGTTTCCCTGCATACACAGGCATAGAGGTCATCATTAAATTTTAAATGTTGTATGACTTTGAAACATTTTGGCTCTGAATGTATGTTGTTTGGGAAATAATTTGAACAACAATGCTTCAAGTAAAGAAGAACTAAAGAAGTATATTGACTGGAAAGATGATACTATGAGCTATTTTAAAGTCCTAGAGGAAATAAAAAAAAAGTAATTAAATCGTACATTTCTGAAATTATTTAATATGGAGAAGGAAATCACAACCCAGTGATGAGTTCATTAATAAGCCTGACTAAAAGAAAAAGAATTGGTATTAAAAAGCATTTATTAGGAAAAATGATGCTCAAGTTTGGAGCAGCTCTTTGCTAAGTAATTACCTGAAGTGTTTAGCTGTTCTGTGGGCTGCAGCACTTATAGCTTCCCATTTTTATTCAACACAGCCAGAATAATTACATTAAGGCAAGGTGCAAATCATCTTACTCTGACACATCAGCTACCTTTCAGTGGTTTTACAATATTTCACCCATTACCTGCAGTGAAAAAGCACAGGCATACATCCAAAGTGATCAATCACCAGGCAGAGCGTGAGCAGCATATTTCCAGAATATTCAAGAGGGGTTAACACTCTTTACATTAATAAAGACCATTCTACACACACTTACACGCACACACACACACACACACACACACACACACACACACGCGCGCACGTGCGCATGCACGCACCGCACACACACACACACACACACACACACACACACACACACACACACACACACACACATGCACACACTCTAGTAGTGTATAAACAGAGTATTCACTCTGTGGTGGAATCACATAGCTTTACCCATGACATTAACCCATCGGTCATGAATAACATTATAGAGCTTTATAAAAAAAAGCAATCACTTATCATTTGCCAGGCAAGGGCAGTGAAGTTAAACAAATCTGAACATCTCTTTACTATACAAAACACTATGTCATTCTCTCAACAGTTAAGATATTGCATCAATCCAGCAGTTATCCTAAATCTCTTGGTTATGCTGATCAGAATATACCATAAAGGAAGAACTGATGAATAAGCTGCTTATACGGCTGCTTTTAATGCAGTCAGCATTCTACTGCATCAGTCCTGTACATGTATTTGATGTAAATGGTGCTTAAGTGTGAACATACTTGGCCGAAACAAGTCACCCAAGTAAGTACTCATAGCTTGGACGAGGTAGACTGTCAGTGATAATGACCACAGGCATAACATTCATCCCCATCTACCATATATTATATTGTATTATGCAAGATACTCTGTTCTGTCCAGGAGAATATCTGTACTTTCGAATCTCCTCCCCATCTCTCTAGGTGTCCCTCAGGGTTCCATATCAGGCCCTCTACTGTTTTCCATTTTTATAAATGACCTTCATCTATCCACTCCACTCTCCACCTGCATTCAATATGCAGATGACTCTACTGTAATTTGTTCAGCCACATTCCAGACCGAACTTCATTCTCTTACCCAAAAAGCTTTCAGCACTGTAGAACAATGGTTCTCTAACCGTTGTCTTCTCCTTAACCCGAAAAAAAACAAACTTTTGCTCTTTACACCTACCCATATGTCTACCCTCTACACTTCACTCTTACATCAAATAATGGCACCCTTATTTCTCCTGACCCCACCACCAAACTCCTAGGAATTACAATTGATAATCACCTAAACTATGACACCCACATAAATACTACAATAAAATCAATTAACAGAAAACTAGGATCCCTTTATAGAATTAAACCTTTCCTTACACCTGAAGCCAGAACCGCAATAGCTAGAACCCACTTAATCTCTACCCTGTTCTATGCTTCCCCCATATATACTAACCTTTCTAAAAATAATCTCAACAAACTAGCAATATCATATAACAATATTGCTAGATTTGCTACAAATTCACCTTTCAGGACTCATCACTGTCTGAATCTAAAACAACTGGGCTGGCTTGAACTCCTTAACCAGCTACAATTTAACCAACTTACAATAGCCCATAAAGCCCTATACCAACCCAGCAACACTCCAATTCTTTCTGCCCTCATCATACCATATAATAGCCTGAAGAATCTACGCTCCTCAAACAAAATGTGGATTCATACAACCTTATCAAAAAACCTAGCAGGTGACTCCTTGTTCTCTAACTCTGTTGGTAAAGTATGGAATCAACTACCACAGGATCTTACTTCTCAGACCTCTCTCCCACAATTCAAAACTAATCTAAAATTTTTTCTCACCAACCACTGGTTATGCTCTTGTATCAACCCTGACTAACTGTTATCCTTTACTGACTGTTACACTCTTTAACCACTATATTCCTACCTATAAACCTCTATATTCTACACTCTATAAACTAACCTATCTTTTTTTACTTAAATACTAATGCTTATGAGTCTTGAGTACTATTTTCCATATTTGACTATTTATTTCAATTTTACAATTTTTTTTATGTAAACTTTGACTGAATGTTGTAATATTGTATGTTGATGCCTTTTGTATACTTATATTACTTTTAAATTTTTTGTACGTTTTTTTTTCTGGAGCTTTTCTCCCCGGGCCTCTACTGAAAATGGACATGTATCCAGTTGGACTATCCCGGTCAACAAATGTAAAATAAATACAATAAATAAATAAAATACTTTAGCTAGGGACCAGAATGGATTGCTTTATGTCAAAGTTGATGTATTGCTAACCACAGTGTGGTGTAGCTCCTGTTTTTATGAATTGGGAGTTCTGGCCTGTTTTCCATAAGGAAATTCTCATTAGAATTCTACTGCATTATACCTTGTTTTATAGAGTAATAAGAAATTAGTTCCTTACACATTCCTCTTCTGTGCAGTAGTCAGTGTGATGGGGCTTATACAAATCATGCTTTCATAGCAAGCAGGAACAAAGGACATGAAACTTATTCTATTACAGACGTTTTAATCTAAAAGCCAAACAGCAGTTTCTGTTACACACATATATATATATATATATATATACATATATTTGGTTCAGCTGTGTTTGACTGAATGTACATTTGTCCAACAAATGCAAGAGGTGTGATTTAATGTTGACAGTGTGGATGGCTGAACTGTGAATATGTCAAAGGTGCAGATGGCTGAATGTTGAATATGTCAATGGTATGGAATGTCTATACATGTAAGTGGAGTTGGGGGTGATAGTGTGTGTGTGTGTGTGTGTGTGTGTGTGTGTGAGTTAGGGTCGGGCGTGGGGGTGAGTGAAGGATGGGCGTTGCATGTTTGTGTGTGACTTTGTGAATTTTAGGGTAAGAGTAAGGATTAGGTTAGGAGACAGATGTAGTGTTGTTTGTGAGTGTTTGTGAATGTTCGTGTGTCTGAGTCAATCTTGTGTAGTGACAGTGTTACAGAAAGGTTTTAATGCCCTTAAAGTGTAGGATTAAGGTTGGGAGCATAGCCCCCCCCCCTGTCCTCCTTAGTAATGGGTTCTAACCCTAATGCTGCCTCTTCGAACAGCCCTAAACCCTTACATCTTAAGGTCATTAAAACCTTCCCGCAATACTGCCACTATTCACACAAATTACAGGCTAGTGTTGCTGGGTTTAGTTTTAATATTGGGAGATGAAATAGTTTTCCCCTCCCTATATTGTTGTTTTCAGTTTTTTTTCAGTATTATTGCTTTCATTTTTTTTCTGGTATTGTGTATGATTGAACTTATTTTGTCCATGTTTTACATTCCACATTATGGCAGTTCAGTCATAAATAATACATCGATATATATATATATATATATATGTGTGTGTGTGTGTGTGTGTGTGTGTGTGTGTGTGTATATATATATATATATATATAGAGAGAGAAAGTTCTTTGCATATTGATTATGCAAATATATTATCATGAAATTACTGATTTTTTTACATGCTTCATAGAAATGAGTACCCAGATTCAATCAGTAAAGAAATCTTTATATAACACTTTTGAAATTCACTCTTAAATGGAGAGCAAAGCGTCATAAAGGAAGAATCAAAACTACTCGTTCCTACTAATTAATATTAAACTGAAACATAGGAATTTTGCAGTTGGCTATACTTCTATGCATTGAATGAAATGAAATTAAATTTCAAATCTGACAAAAAAATAAAAAATAACTGCCAGGGCATACATACTGAGATTATTGTATTACTGACTGAAGTCAATTATTTTAAGTAATTCCAGTAAAAGCTAAAACTACTGAAGTTAATTTTATAGCTGAAATCTAGAAGAAGTAAATAAACATTTATCTATGGACAGATGTAACGTACAAATTGAACTATAATACATACTTTTTTCCCACTAGGGCTGTGCCCTCCCCCATATACCCTGATGTGATGACTGAAGTTCCAGTCCTACTCCAGCTCTAAATATACTAACTCTGAGGCTGTGCGCCATAAGAATAAAGGATCTACTTGAATTGATTTAACATTCAAATATTCCTTCTACCTTTGAGGTAGCATATCTTTGAAAACGGTACAGTTATTAAGCAGGAAGTGCTGTACAAAGACCCCCACATCTATAGTTGTAGGGAAATGTAACTCCCCCTGTAAAGAATGAGCTATTTATTTAGTTTACTTTATGCCTTCGTTGAAGGTTGAACGTTGAGCTGCAACCTCAGAGTTCGTGAAAATCTACTGCGAATCATTAGCAGACTGGAGTTCCACTGTGGCGACCCCTAACCGGGAAAAGCCGAAAGACCAACAACAACAACAACTTTATACACTATAACTTCTTAAATAATTTAAAACCTTTACATTTGTATTTCTGCTACTTCATTTTATTACCAAACTCACATAGTTTGTATATGACAAGCAGTTAGGTACCCATACCTATCAATCTATATATCTATAATACATCCATCAAACAGTCTGTCTGCGTGTCTATATGTCTGACTATCTAGCTACCTCTCTGCCTATCTTTGTGTCTGATATGCAATACATACAATTATTTTGTATTGTAGGTTAAATGGACAAATTTCATGAAGAGTGGCAAGCCTTCGTGTTACATACTGAATTCTATAATTCCATATTACAGCCCACTGTATTTCATGTGTTTGTCCATAATACTTTCAGTTCACACTACTGTTTCCCAGTTACTTCACTGGAATGTTGTCATTGCATGCACTGTCCATCTAAAAGACTTTAAGTAGGGAATGTTTATGAATATGTTTCTTGAGCAGGGTTTACTGCTGTACTTCTAAAGCAGTTGTCTTTTCTTTCAGTTGTTGGGCTAGTTTGTGTCATTGTTGCTGTAATATAGTGGGTTGATTTAAATGGAAGTATTGTTCTTTTGTTTTTTTGTGTAATATGTATATTTTTAATGCAGTATGTCAAGAATATGAAGTTATTTTATGTGAACAGGGTAGAATTTACATAACTGATTGTTTGCCAGAGTGAAGATAAATGCTTGATGACATAAGCAGGGAATGTGATATACCCTTGGTAGTGTATATAACATACACATGCGTGCACACGGGGACATACACACACAAACACCCCCTCATGCACACACATATTCACACACACACACACACACACACACACACACACACACACACACACACACACACACACACACACACACACACGCACACACACACACACACACACACACACACACACACACACACACACACACACACACATGAATACAATGAAATACAGTCGCACACTTATAAGTAGAGTCATCGCATTTCAGGCTAGTCATTCCTTATCCATTTTGTCAGTATATTTTAGATCTGCCCTTTCCTGAATCTTTTCTCTGGCTCTTCCTTATGGGAGGCATTGCCTACATGCTCCACCCATTACTTATATCTAGCCTCTTACCTCTTCTATAGGTCATTCAGAGGTGCTGGTCAGTTTATGTGAGTAAAGTGAAAGTGGTTTTCTACACTAGTTGAGAAAATAGTGGGCAAGTGTAAAACTGACATTTTTTTCTTCCTACATTTGAAATTACTTGATTGCATTTTATAGAGCAAATCAGTGTCTGTTTGGCTATTTGTGTGCTGGCAAAGATTCCACATGCTTTGCTTTTTATTTATTTATTTATTTTTTTTTTAAGTTGCATGACCATGAAGTCAACATACATAAAAAGGGGATGGGGTGGGTGCGCATAACCCCTGCAGAAAATGTTTTTCTTTTTTTTTTGTCTCCTTTAGCTGAAGCTCTGATTGGCTGGTTTCTTCTTGGGCTTAAAGCTTTAGTAGACTGAGACTCAATGAAACAATGGCAAAACATAGCATCACTTAATAATTCTGTCCTTTGCATACAGGCAGTTTTAGACTTTTTTTAACAAATATTTTGTATCTTTGAGGATCTGTGTATATTGTGGATCTGAAGAAGTCTAACCTACACAAAACCACTTATCCATTTGGTCTTAATAAAGGCTGCTTTGGAAGGAATTTCACTGACTTTGAGTGTTGGCGATTTTAGCTATTAATATCCTATGATTTTTTTTGTTGTTTGGATGAGCTTGTGGTCTTTTAACATGCGCTGGATGAGGTAAAATTTATTTATTTGACATTTGTTTACTAGGAAAGTTCAACTTGGTTAATTTCCAAGATCATGCAAGCACTCAGGTCACTTACCTGTAAGTAAGGTAAGTCTAAGAGGTGATTAAGCGATTTTACTATTTCTATGGCTGTGGTTTCTTTTTATTTTGGCTTTTGGCGTGGTTTAGTTCGCGTGCCTCTAAGTACCAATATGACTCAGTCATAGCCAATGTAGGCGTGAATTACCTAAGTTGTAGCTCCTTGGACTATATGAAAAGAGACATGATTGAGCTCTCGGAATATGTGTCACAGACAGGAATCAGGCTAGCACTAATCGGCATTCTACAGTCTCCAAGGATGATGCCACAATGTTGTTGTCTTTCGGCTTTTCCCGGTTAGGGTTCGCCACAGCGGAACTCCGGTCCGCTAATGATTGGCAGTAGATTTTCACAAACGCTGAGGTGCTAGCTCGATGTTCAACCTTCAATGAAGGCATGCCCATTTATGCATGTCTTTCTAATGCCCACCCAACCGCAGGGAGGACATGCAGACTCCACACAGAAGGCACTCCCCGCTCTCTAGCCAAGAATCGAATGGGAGAACCTCTTGCTGTGAGGCAACAACGCCACTGCTGCACCACTGATGATGCCACAATACCAGCACAAAATGACAAACTTTAACAATTGGGTTAGCCACTAGTTTCATTCCAAAGGGGTCCAATTCTTGTCATCTTGGGAGGATATGGTTGGCAGGCCAAGCTGCTTTGCCGATACTGGCCAAAGCATTATGCACCCCTATAGTGTTTTTTACACATTGCCAAACGGGCAAAATTTCCAATGTAGCAACAGCTACTCAGGACAAGCTAAAGGTGTTACTGCTCAGTGTAAGGAATCTCAACAAGAAACTACACTGCCTAGAAGCTCTCCTTACTGTGGAGAATGCTGATGTTTGTGCAGTTACTGAAACATGGTTCTAAGCCAAGGAAAGCATTCTGGCAGTGCATGGCTATAATGCCTTTCATACATTCTGATCACCCACTCAACACGAAGGGAGAAAAATGCAGAGGTGTATCCATCTACATAAAGGATAAGCACACCTTAAGGCTGGCCAAACAATATGACATGCTTAAGCTACTCCATGTCCAACTAACCATGGGAAAAATCCATTATTATATTCTTGCTAGCTACAGGTCCCCCACCATGAACCAGGAAACCCATATATCATACTTGAAGTTACTAGAATCACTCACCATCCAGCCCAATACCATACTCATAGATGACTTCAACTACCCCTCCATTAATTGGGAGGCATACATGACCACTAACATGCAGGCCCAAAGATTTCTTGACTTTGTAAATTCAAATGCTCAGAAGCAGCTAGTCTGCACTCCCACTAGGGGAACAAATATCTTAGATCTGGTACTCACAAACATGGGAGAGCACTGCACCCCCCCCCCCCCCGTGTGATGTCCTCACTGGTAAGATCAGATCACAAAGCAGTCTCACATGAAATAAAGGTAAAAATAGTCCCCCCTCACCACCTAACCTTAAAAACTTTAAGAACTTCTCTAAGGTAAACTACCCATATTAATGGATGGCAATGCTAGTTTTGAAGTTCCCCAAATCCAGAAAACACAGAAACCTATGCAGAGGTATACACAAAAGCCCTATATGACCATATAAACAACTGCTTAGAAACCAGACCCAAATAAACCCAGATCAAACCCCAAAAACAAGTCACCCTGGTGGACTCCTGGCATTAATAGGTTGTACAACAAAAGAAAGAAAATCCTGTTGAGAAGTAAGAAGGAATGTGTACAACAGAGCAAAAAGGCCCTCATTAGTCTAAACAAATGAATCAGGGAACTAGTCAAGTCTCTGATGTTGAGGTAAAAATAGCCTCCAAAGCTAAGGATAGCCATAATACTAAATCTGAGATGTAATTTCTCAGAATATTCCTTTTTTTCTGAGGTATGGTGATATCACAGTTGGTATATAGAAGATTAGCACCCCCCTCCAAAAGACGTTTTAAGGAGAAGAGTGATTTTCAAGATCCGTTCTTCTTTGAATTTTTGATCTGGGAGGTAAGAAGAGAGCATGGAGTGTTATTTTACTGCCTTTTCACTTATACTACTTGGTTTGACTATACCAGGAGTTAAATTTGGGGCAGTGATTATGAGTTTAGTAGATATCGGTAGATTGGTCACTTAAACTATCTGGTGAGCAGTTCATATAAATGACTTTGAGGAGACAGTGGTAATGGGTGCTGTCTGTGGATCACATGATTGGCTTTGGGTGAAGCCAGCTAAAATATTAAAAACAGTTAACAAGTAATTGTCTTTCAAAAATAAGGTAGAGAATATACCAAAGAAACATCTAGACCCTTACAGCTTCAAGGGTCTTGGTGACCCTCACACCTTCAGCTGTCTAAGGGGAATTTTGACACAGTCTAGGGGGGTCTCAACTTCAGCCTCTGTCCTGGGGTCTCACCTAGCCTAAAACTGACTGCTTGGAGGTGTGAGCAGAAGGTTGCTATAGCTTCTTTGGGTGCTAGGAACAGTTTGGTAAATTTTTCTTTAACTTTAGTAACAGTCAGACATAAGAAGCTTGCACAAAAGATCACTCTAGCTTATCTAGAGACAACGCACTGTGTAGAAGCAACAAGCTAGAATGCAGAAGAATAGATGTGTGTGTGTGTGTGTGTGTGTGTGTGTGTGTGTGTGTGTGTGTGTGTGTGTGTGTGTGTGTGTGTGTATGTGTGCGCGAGCGTGTGCATGTGTGTGTGTGTCTGTGTGTGTGTGTGTGTGTGTGTGTGTGTGTGTGTGTGTGTGTGTGTGTGTGTGTATGTGTGATGATCTTTTGCTGATAGTGGTAAGAAGTCATGTTGTGCATGTATATCTGTCTGACATCATCAAGCTGAAATGTGTTATTCTGGCATCTCACTTGTGAAATTTATCCCAGTCTGACATCAGAGGGAAAAATAAGCAGAAATTCGCATCTGGTTAAATTTACTACCTATTAAAGATTCTGCTTATGTATTTAATGTAAGGTTGAAATGCACTTGCTTTATACAGCTCAATGTTCACAGTCTCATATGTCCATTTCTAAATATAAAAAACATGGGTATACCGACAGGTGTGACTGTCTAGTACTGAATGACTGCTGACATTTATGTTTGGTCAGCAGTAGCTCCACAGTCCATACCTGCTCTGGATCTGACAATGATGTGTGGACTTAGTTGTAGATGGCATCAGCTATACTCAGCCAGAAAATATAGCAAATTTGCTGGCTGACAAATGCAGCTCAGATTTCACCTCCATCATGCCACTGCCAATTATCACCAAAGAACAGTTTGCCACTGCAATCTTTAAAGCTAAACACATGATTTCAATGGGACCTGAAAATATACCAGGTTATCTGTTAAACAGCTTAAACCAGGACTCATCAGGGCCATTAGGATGTCTGCACAGTCTCCTGATTGGCTTTGTCCCAATAAACTGAAGGACAGCAACAGTCATCCCTCTGCATAAAGGGGGACCATCTACTGAGGTACAGTGAAAATAGTTAGTTTGAGGGTGTTTGGAGACTTGTCGCCCAACATAAGAAATGGATTTTTTTTTATTTAATTTTTTTTTCTTTTTTTGCATTGTTGCTTGTAAATTGAGCAGGTCATGACTATGTACTTTGACAATATATCTCCTTGGTGCTGCTTAATTTTATATGACTCAGGAAGTGTGAGGTGAGATTTATTTGGTACTGTGGACTTGCAGTTTATCTGAAAAATTATATGTCATAATGTTTAGAATATGAATTCAAGATGTTTATGTCAAACCCAACATACTACAGAATAATAATAAGCAATAAGATATAACATTGTTCAAAGAGTCACATGAAAGTGAGCAGGGAATGCCTTTACTGCATATGACTCCATGAATGTGTCAAAGTTAGGATTCAGAAAATTAATTCTGATACTTGAATGACTAACACTGAGAACATTTGACTGAAAAAGGAGTTGGAATAATTAAGGCAGGAGACAAAATTATAATAATCAAATTATGTACATTAATGCTGATTACATATTTACATATTTATCTACACATCTGCCACATCATACTAATGTTTCTATGATTTCACAGAGAGCACTAAGTCCCACTTCAGTAATCACTATCAAGGAAACATGCCATACGGAAATAAATATTACTTCCATGCCTGTGGAATAAGTAGAGTGCTTCTTGCATTAAATAAAGCTTGTGTTTATCTTAAGAGCAAAAATCTTTGCAAGATTTTATTTTTTGTACTTCTATGCAGCGTCCTTTAAATAAGTATTAATAAATGAATTCCCCAGATATTCACCACACCTATCAATTACAGCTCTAACGAATGATAGTTTTTATTTTGCTGTTACAGTCTTTTTCCTGTCTTACAATAATCATGCATTTTTTTCTCATCCAGACCCCCTAGTCCTTCACATTGTTCTTCCCTACCCAGTAAGTCTGTCTGTGGGCTCAACTTATTTGGTTCATACTTCACTGAGTGGTGGTGCGGCCCAATTGTTGGGAGTCCTATCTTCATATACAGGGTCTGGTGATTTTTTTAATAGCCTATGCCCCTCACCAACTTGCCTAGCACACAAGCTATGGCTGGTTGTGCTTGGGAAACTGTGGTGTGCTCCAGTCCTATCTTGCCAATCCTATCTATTTTGCAGTTTGTGAAAATGCTGTCTCACTTGCTCCTAGCCTTGCTATATCCCAGTGTGAGCTACTTGTCTTGGCTGACTTAAAACCACTTGCTCCCAGCGGCACTGACCAGCCAAGAAGACAGAGATACAGGCAAAGTATAACACTATAACTTTGATAATCATGAGATAATTAATAGGTTTAGAGTGAACAGTGATATTGTAAGGGTCTTAGTGGGATTCAGGCATCTAGGCAGTGAGACATTTCCCTATGGTATATTTGGTTGGGGACAAATGGCTGATGTGATATTCATCTACAGAAAAAATATGACTATTGCGAATTTCCTGTGGGCAAAGAGAAGAATGCAGTGCCATACCTACTACTTCAATAACCAAATGCACAGGGAGGAAATAATGTTCATGGCCTCCAAAGCAACATGAGACAGCAGGTGGTATGGCAGGCATTAGCAGCAGGCTGGCCAGTGGGCATGTCAGTGGCAGTAAAATACAGTGCAGAATGAACAGTGCCTTTATAAGTGGTTTGTGTGGACCACTACCCCCTTCACAGTGTCTAGAGAACATTACCTAAAATACATACTGGAGCATAAATGCAACTACAGTAGCATGCAAGACATCCTCTGTGCTTTATCACACTTTTGCATGTTGTAGTTACATAAGCATGTGCTATAGACTGAGCACAACACTCACTACTTCTTCTGCCCCCGTGCACTTGGTTATTAAAGTTGTGGGCATGGCAGTGAGTGCTTCTCTTTGCCCACAGGGAATTTATGAAAGCCATATTTCTCTACAGCTGAATGTCAGTTCATCCAAGTTTTCTCAAACAAATGTACTGCAGGGAAATGTTTCACTGCCTAGGCACCTGAACCCAGTACTCCTCATCTGTTATTAATGGGATAATTGTTGGAGTCTCCCCCAGTACTAACACAGGCAATTGAATTCTGCCTCATCATATCATATAATTTACCCTCTTCCTGTAGTATGTTAGTGTGTGGTTACTGTCAACCACTGTATTAATGTCCAGGACAACTTGATTCCAGGTTTCTGTCCACTCAGCTTGTTTGGGTCCCCCTTTACCAAACAGACACATAATATGTTCTAAGGACTGATGTCAGGATGCAATTTTTCACATGGCTGAATTTGTCTTTTCTCTGCCTTGATCCCTTGTTTTGCATCATTACTGCACATGCAAAAAAATAAATGTCACAGTCATGCAAAAAAATCTTTTCATACAATCATCAGTTAAACTACACAGCAATGATCATTTGTTCCTGCCATCGTCCTATAGAAAAGTTAGGTAACGCAAACCCCATATTCATACACACAAGCAAAATCTTAATGCAACCAAGTAAAGTCATGCTATAGTAATGTCCGTACTATCATGAATACATTCTGAACAGGAAAGCAATTAGTTTGTTAACAGACTTATCCTCCTTCTAGCCCCTCCCATTATCACGTAGTCATAATACTGTCATTTTTTTATTCTTCACTCATACTCAGAAATCTTCAAGTAAAGACACATGAATGTTCAGCCAACAAACATCTTTACTACTTCAATACCTCACAATTAAAACACATATGTATGTACAATCACTAAATGATACCAAAGTAAATGACTTTTCTCAGTGATCATTCACTATTTCCATTGCTGCTGTAATGATTTTCCATTTAAAAATGATAGCTTTACACTAATCACTAAAGCCATGGTAATATGCAGTGGCAGCTCATGATATCAGAGTGCAGGCCCCTCCAGCTGTGAACCGCAATGGTACAATCCAAATCCTCCTAACCTGCTACATAGAAAGTGAATCCAGACTGCTGCCTTACCAGTCTGGATTTAGGAAGAAGTCAGCAGGCTGCTGATGCCCCAGAAGTCTATGCAGTGCTAACTGTTTGTGTGTGTGTGTGTGTGTGTGTGTGTGTGTGTGTGTGTGTGTGTGTGTGTGTGTAATGCCCCAGGTGATTTATACTGGTGACTATAGAGAGAACTCAGGATACCTGCTGGTGGTGGTTAGAAAATACCTCAGGCTTGAATCCTGTACCCTAGGTTCAAGTAACAAGAGCCTGAATTCCCTACCCACCACCATTTACAAAACTTTTGCAGATTTTTACCTCATATTTTGTTCTGTTTTGTTCCTCATAAAAATCTGTGGTTTTGGAATTTTTAATTCCTTGAATAGTTGATGGTGCAGTGGTAGCATTGTTGCTTCACAGGTAGAGGTTCTCTGGTTTGATTCTTAGCTGGGGTGCTTTCTGTGTGGAGTCTGCATGTTCTTCCTGTGTTTGTGTGTGGGTTTGCTCTGGTGTCCTCCCATGTTACAAAAACATGTGTCTGCAGTATTTCTCCATGGGCCTCTGCTGAAAATTGGCTTTTGTTCCAAGTCAGACTTTCCTGGTTAACGAATGTTAAATAAATAAAACTGACAGGCATTTGAATTTCAGACTTCATATTCTTCAGAAAGTACATAGTAACACAAAACCTTTTATTCTAGCAATTTTCTAAGTTTATAAGATGAATATTTGAAATTTGTCCCTATTTTTGGGACTGCATTCCTTCATTATTAACTTCGTCCAGGTTTTTTTATGCTAAGGTTGAGAGCTATGGTGAGAACTGAATTCACTAAATATGTTTGAGGGCTGTATTCCCCCATTACTGGCTATGTCCAGGTGTTTTGTGCTAAGAGGTTGACAGCTATGATGAGAACTGAATTCACTTAATGGTAGCCATTTAAGTTTCAGTCTTCCTACTTTTCATAAAACAGATGATATGGCATAGTGGTATGTTGCTCTGACTGTTTTGCACAGGGTCCTGGGTTCACGACTTGGCAGGGAAATATATGGTGGCAACACAGCATTTTATTCTAGCAACTTTACAAGATTATACAAGCAATGTTTAAAATGTGTCCCTGGTTTTTGGGCTTTTGTCTCCCCCCCCAATAACTTTTGGCTTTTTCCAGATTTCTTGTGCTGCAAAGTTAAGAGCTACATTTGAATGTCGGGTAGATTTTACAAGGAGCTGAGAGCTGCAGGGGAATAGAAGTTTAGTGCTGCTTATGTTGAGTCTGCTTGTATTATTAATAGCACAACAGGTAGTGCACTTGCTTCTGAGGCAGAAGGATGTGATGTGGTTTCTACTCCCACAGGGGGTGGATGCTGCCGTACTGAAAATGTTCTCTTTGGTGAAGATACCTAGTAAATATGAACCTGTTATCAGTTTGCCATCCATTCCCTATTGCAATATTACTAGCTTATCATTTTTTAATGCATCATAGGCAATGTATTCCTCAAGGGCAACAGGCACTTTATTTGTAGATGAAATAATGAAATGTAAAGTTGTTTGCTAGCAGCAACCTCTTCTTTAGTTACAGATCTCTTTGATGTGGAATTATTTAGATGACTTTTACTTCTGCAGAAATTGTGCATATTTACTGATACTGGTGGAATGTAGAAGTTTGAGTAGACTTTTATGATGGAAATGTTCTCAATTGCATGCATTTTTTTCATTGTTTACTGGAAAAATGTTCAAAACAACAAATTTAAAACACCCTCTAACAACTGTACCATATTATACAAGGAAGGAATATAATTTCATACAGTCAGGAAGGTGTATCACACAACACATGTATGTTTTGTGTGCAAGGGGCCTATCATTTGAAAACAGCCCAAAGTTAATCTTTATACTAGCCAAATGTATTTTCTTTGAATGTGGATTTCAATGCTGTTTCAATGAATGTGAGTTTGAAGGGCAGAGAAGTTTTAATGCTAAGTCTACTATCATTGTGAGAGTACATTGCATTGCTTAGCAGATGTGTTAGTGTTTGTGCTGTAAAATGCAAAATAAAACTTTCAAATGAAATCCAAATCATCGTAGATGTATGCACATAGATGTAAAGCAGTTTGCACCAACCTATGAACATTACAGTGTTTATGGTAAATGGGGTGAAATAGCCAAGTAATGGGACATTGGAATGACTGCAGGGGGGAGGCTACATCCGGCTATGATTTTGTGTGAGGGAAGGGTGGCAAACTCAAAGACAGCCTTGGCTGAACTATACCTCTCAACTGTGCAGATTTTCACAGATCGAATAGATTTTTGCTTCTTATTTTTGATTTGTTCCTCATAAAATGTGTGGTTTTCTGGCAAATCATTTAGGAATTAAGTCACTAAATAATGACAGACATTGAGTTTCAGACTTCATAACCTTCAGAAAAATGCATGCTAAAGTAATACCTGTTACTCTATCAATTAAGTTTATACAACAGCAATTTTTAGTACTGTTTGTATGTTCCCCCAATATATTTGGCTTTGTCCAGATTTTCTGCATTAACAGGTTGAGAGATATGTGCAAATAAATTGCTTTATAGAATTAGGCATATCCAAATCTCTCAACTGTCCACAATTTGGGCTCAAAATGTTGCTCTCCCTCTAATAATCCCTCCTCAAAATGGCAATTTTGGAAGAAAACGTGGAGGGTATATAATTAATAAATAACTGTAATAATCAGAGTTATAGATTACTTTAATTTCCGAAATGCATGTAGATTTGTTTATTTTGTCAGCTGCTCAAGTTACAGTGCTAATATTAAAAGTGTCCCTTCTTTGACAGGTTCCCAGCTGTATTGTGTGGCTATTTTATATTTTTGCATTCACATTTTTGGTCCATTTTTCATAAAATTGTGGTTTTCTGACAAATTAGTGGCAAATCATTAAAGATTGAAGTTAGAAAATAATGACAGACATTTGAGTTTCAGATTTCATACCCTTCAGAAAACTCATACTGGGGGCGTGGCCAAGGATGAACACAGGATAGCAGCAGATTTCTTCAGCTCCACCAATTTCATTACACTGACAGGAATTAATTACTTAAAAAATAAATTTTTGAAGTAATTTTCTTTCTAAATACGTTTGTTTTATATAGTTCTTGAACTATATCTAAAAAAGAAAGGAAATCTTAACAATATTCCTGTCAGAAATCACTGTGGAAATTTTCCTGTCAGTTTATCAGTCTGAAATGAGTTCCAGTAAGACAAATTCTCAAGACTCCAGCATCAAGAAAGAACTTCAGTCTCTGATAATTATAATCCAGCAACTTACTGATAAAATGGATAAAATGGATACTAAAATAGACACCTTCATAGAAAAACTACAAAACAAATAGACCTGTTACATACAGACCTGCAACAACAGAAGAACCAGATGACAGGCATAGAAGAAGCTGTGAATGACATGGAAAATAGAATCCAAGAAGAGGAAATCAACATTGAGTTTCTGCTGAAACAAAATACACATTTACAAACAAAGCTGGATGACCTGGAAAATAGATCTAGGCGCAATAACATTAGGATTTTTGGACTGCCAGAAAATATTGAAGGTAACAATATTACTTCTTTTTTAACAACTTGGCTCCCTAAAACTTTAGACTTACCAGAAGCATTCTCCTTTGGTATCGAAAGAGCACATAGATCTATAGCTAATACTAACTCTAACAAAAAATATCCTAGATCAGTTATAGTTAGATTTCTATCATCTTTTGATAAAGAGATGGTTCTTAAATCTGCTTGGGCTAAAGCTCCTGTTAAGATTAATGAGACAACTGTGCGTTTTGACAATGACTATTCTTCCATGGTAATAGCTAAAAGAAAAGTTTTTCTGCCACTAATAAGGGAGCTTAAAAAAGCACAGTTTAAAACATACCTTCTGTTTCCTGCCAAGCTTAAAATCTTCCTTCCTGATGGTCCTAAGGTTTTTGATGATTTAGACTCTGCTTTACTGTTTGTCAAAGAAAAAAGGATTTTGGATAAAATAGAAGAAATGGAATGGGCTAGTCCTTCATTAAAGAGATTGGCAACTGAAGCTTCGTGGAAGACTTCAGAGAAGAAGAAGAGACTAAAAAACAAATGATTTGTTATATGTTTTTCTCTCTCTCATCATTTTAGTTCATTATTAATCTTTTTGAATATAGTTCCTGCATTTCCAGAAAGCCACAAATATTTTGGAAAAGATTTAATCAAAGTTATTCTCTATGTGCAAAGAAATGTTTTGTTTCATAACCAGTCAAAATACCTGAAGATTTAATGGCAAGCTGTGATTCAATTTGTTTCTCTTCTGAAAAGAAGTAAGGTTAGTAATTTGATACATTTTTTATCTTTACCTTTTTTTCCTTCTCCTTTTATTATTTTCTTTGTTTAAACAATGACATTCTATTTAGATTATGTAGTGGGTAAAGGGTGGGGAGGGCAGGAGAGAACAGTAATGAAAATATCGTTAATAGAATAATAACATATTTATTCCTTGTAAAAGTTTTATAAGTTCTTCAAATGCTATTTCTAATTATACTTTCTTGATTATACTGCTTATGCCTGTTTGTAAATAATCTGTTATGCTTTAACTAATAATAATCAGAACTAAATAAGAGTAAATAATATGTTTTATTTTTAACTCTATTAATATAAACAGTAAGTAACATTCCATTGTATATACTTCTTACAGCTTTCTCTTACATTTTTTATTTCTGCCTCACTCCCTTTTATTTTCTACTCTCTTTTCTTTTCTTTATTAATATATAGAAATGCTTTTGATTGTGTGGGCACAGTGAATAATAGGATTTGTATGAAAATTGAGTTGGGAGAACAATGTTGAGTTTTATTGCTTGTTGGTAATTTGGGGCTTAATTTCACTTACATAGAGGCTGTAATGATCTGTGGAATACATTGTGAAGGTTTTGTCATGTTTAGATGCATTTACACTGCTAAATGAATGTTTGTCACTAGTTTTTAATAAGTTTCCTGCCAAAATGTTAAGAGAGACAATCTGAGATGTGGGCTGTCTCATGCACAGTGTTCATGAGTTACTTCAGAAGCTTCAGCTCACAGAATTCTCACAGAGAAACTGAAAGCAGTTAGTATAACCTTTGACATAGTTATCACACTGACACACCACAGATTCAGGAACATACTCTATTCATAAAATATGTCAGTTATAATGTTTTGTTTCATAACCAGTCAAAATATCTGAAGATTTAATGGCAAGCTGTGATTCAATTTGTTTCTCTTTCTGAAAAGAAGTAAGAGGCTGTAATGGTCTGTGGAATACATTGTGAAGGTTTTGTCATGTTTACATGCATTTACACTACTAAATGAATGTTTGTCACTAGTTTTTAATAAGTTTCCCGCCAAAATGTTAAGAGAGACAATCTAAGATGTGGGCTGTCTCATGCACAGTGTCCATGAACTACTTCAAAAGCTTCAACTCACAGAATTCTCACAGAGAAACTGAAAGCAGTTAGTATAACCTTTGACATAGTTATCACACTGACACACCACAGATTCAGGAAAAATACTCTATTCATAAAATATGCCAGTTATAATGAGTCTAAATGATGTAGTTTCTTGTAGTAAGCAAATGTCTTATTTTAGAAGGCATAGAAAATGAAACATTTATTTAAATGTTTTGAAAATCTACTTAACAGCAGCATAATAATCTGTGTTAAAATTTGTGTTCCAAACATATACTTTACTATAACTCATTTAATTCATCTGATTGACAAGCATAAATAATCTTATAACTCTATTCTGGAAGAAATGTCATGTGATATATTTTAAAGCAGTAGGTTAGCATGATTGTAAAATCTGGTTACTAAAATGTGTTTGCTGTGCATTATTTTGTATAAAGCAGACAGATTTATTCTAGGGACAGCAAGTAGGATAGTGCTCAACAAAGACACAACTCAGTGAGATCAGATATATATATATATATATGTGTGTGTGTGTGTGTGTGTGTGTGTGTGTGTGTGTGTGTGTGTGTGTGTTTGTGTGTGTATGTATGTGTATGTGTGTGTGTAAGTGTGATGGCTTTTTTTTTATATAATAATGCAAGTGTTTCTGAGAATCTGCATAACTATCCAATATGATTTATAATAATTTCTATGAATACAATATTTTACTCTATTGACAAAATGAATGTTTGCCACAAGTTTTAATAAGTTTCCTGCCAAAATGTTAAGGGAGACAATCTGGGATGTGGGCTGTCTCATGCACAGTGTCCATGAACTACTTCAAAAGCTTCAACTCACAGAATTCTCACAGAGAAACTGAAAGCAGTTAGTATAAACTCTGACCTAGTTATCATACTGACACACCACAGATTCAGGAAAAATACTCTATTCATAAAATGTCAGTTATAATGAGTTTAAATGATGTAGTTTCTTGTAGTAAGTAAATGTCTTATTTTAGAAGGCATAGAAAATGAAACATTTATTTAAATGTTTTGAAAATCTACTTAACAGCAGCATAATAATCTGTGTTAAAACTTCTGTTCCAAACATATACTTTATTATAATTCATTTAATTCATCTGATTGACAAGCATAAACAATTTTATAATTCTATTCTGGAAGAAATGTCATGTGATATATTTTAAAGCAGTAGGTTAGCTTGATTGTAAAATCTGGTTACTAAAATGTGTTTGCTGTGCATTATTTTCTATAAAGCAGACAGATTTATTCTAGGGACAGCAAGTAGGATAGTGCTCAACAAGGACATAACTCAGTGAGATCAGATATATATATATATATGTGTGTGTGTGTGTGTGTGTGTGTGTGTGTGTGTGTGTGTGTGTGTGTGTGTGTGTATGTGTGTGTGTATGTATGTGTGTGTGTGTCTGTGTGTATGTGTGTGATGGCTTTTTTTTTTTTAATAATGCAAGTGTTTCTGAGAATTTGCATAACTATGCAATATGATTTATAATAATTTTTATGAATACAATATTTTACTCTATTGACAATAATGAGTTTAAGTAAATGCTCATATACAAACAATTCAAGATTTTTTTTTTTTGGAAGCTGTTAATAGTATTCACATGACAGAAAATAGATGCATCTTAATATATGTAATGTCCGAATCATATTAGCCAAAGTTTTTGATTTAAATGAATGTTAGAACCTAATTTTCTCTCCTCTTGATTTCTAACATCAAGATTATTTGAATGCTATTTGAATACAAGTGTTATATATTACATAGATCTATATAGTAGTATGAACAGTTTTTTTTTTAAAAAAAAGTTTATTTTAGTTTATATGATGCTGTTTTACCAAATGTGTAGTTTTGTCTTGATAGATAATTGAATTGAAAACTGTTAACCTCAGTTAAATATAACTAGTATTAAATTGATAAGGTGGTAGCTGAGGTACTGCTGCTTAGGGTAGGGGGTTAACTTGAGTAGTAAATACTACTCTAAGTTGGAGTTTTCAACTCCAGGCTGGATGCAAGGTTTAATCCTTACATTATTTTCACTTGTTCATTGTTATATGTATATAGTTTTGACATCCACAATATATTTTGTACACTCATTGTCACTACAAACAAAATTGAATCCTATACAAAATCCCATAAGAGATTTAATAAATACAGCTATATTTAAAGGTACACCTAAAAGAGGAGATGTAACATTATTTATCTTGTTATTTGTTATTTCGATCATAAGATTCTTGAGTTTTAAAAATGCCAAATGACTCTTTAAAAGGAATTTCTTTAAACATTAATGGATTGAATAATCCGTGTAAAAGGGCAAGCCTAATAAGATACATTAATTTACACAAGGCCAATCTAGTCTTCCTGCAAGAAACCCATCTCTTGAAAAAAAGATATTGATAAACTAGCCACTAATAAGTATACAGTATTGGTTAGTTCAGAGCACACTCAGAAAAAGAGGAGTGGCTATTTTATGGAATAAAAGTATGCCCATTCCTAAAACCATTAAGTCTTTTCAGGATGACAAAGGAATGTTTTGTATGGTTACAATACAAATTAATGGGAAGACTTACACTTTAATTAATGTATATTGGATACCTGGAATTGGTATTAATACAGTGAAACATCATATTGATAAGATCATATCATTCTCTATAGGGGATATTATTTTAGCTGGTGATTTTAATTGTATACTACATGAAAGTGATACTACCACTATAAGGAAAAGAAGAATTACATCTAATGCAAAACATTTAAATGATTTTGCTAATTCTTATCATTTGAATGATATTAATAATCAGATAGATTCAAAATCATTACCATACACCTTTTTCTAACAGATACAAAACTTATTCAAAAATAGATAGGGTCTTTATTTCTAACCAGATGGTAACAGATTTAATTAATTCCAAAATCATTTCATGTCCTATATCTGATCATAACTCAATTGTTTTTGAATTCATGATAAAAAATACTCATAATGTTCAGATCAAAAGGATACCAGCATACTTAACTCAGCTAAAAGACTATAAAGAATATATACTTTCAGAAGTACAACATTTTCTAGACATAAATAATACTCCTGAAGTCTCCATTGTCTATGTTTGGGATGCCTTAAAATCATATCTATATGGACAAAGTATCAGATGGTATAATAATAAAAGGAAATCTTGGGATAAGGAATTGTTAGATATTCAAAGTAAATTAGACTCTTATAAACATAATAATAAAGAAAATATTATGGACAAGAAAGTTATTGAAGAAATAAACAAACTAAATGAGAAATACAAAGAAATTTTAACTCATAAAGTTAAAATAACTTTAGAGAAATACAAGTTTTGTCTTATTCAATAAGCCCCAAATACTTACATAGACTTAAAAATAAAACAAAAGATTGAATAAACAAAACCATATCAAAGAAATTTTTCTCTAAGGAAAAAGAAGAATGTTTCTAGTATACCAGAAATACTGGATGAATTTAGAAATCACTTTCACAAGATTAACCATAACAACATTAACATGGAACCTAAAGATAAAATAAAGGAGTTTATAACCACAAACATGAATAGAAAGCTTAATAAACAACAGATTAAACTACTGGACAAGAGTATTTCATATACAGAAGTTATTACACAAATAAATAAGCTTAAATCAAACAAAGCACCGGGTAATGATGGTATTATACCAGAGATATATAAAATCCTTTCTAAAACTACATATTCATTAATACATAAGGTTTTTATTTTGGCCCAAACTGAGTTAATAACCCCCCCCCATCTTGGCAATATACATTTATTTCACCAATTTTAAAACCTAATAAAGATCCAACTAGATGTTCTTCATATTGACCCATCTCATTACTTAATGTTGATTATAAAATGTTTATGAGTATTTTTGCTGATAGATTGAAGACAATCATCCCGGCATTATAGATATAGATCAGACGGGCTTCATTGTAAATAGAAATACTTTTGATAATATAAGAAGAACTTTAACATTAATTGATTTTGCAAATAGGAAAAAGAAAGATTTAACACTTATTAGTCTTGATATAGGTTTAGCATTTGATTCAGTAAGTTGGGACTATCTGTTTACCTTACTGAAATGCACAAACTTCTCTGATGCATTTGTAAATTTAATTGAGCATTTATACAAAGGAACGCTGGCTTATATTAAGGTAGGAACATATGTTTCACAAAAATACCCATTCTTAAAGGTACAAAGCAAGGATGTCCACTTTCTCCACTATTATTCACTTTAGTAATGGAGCCTTGGGCTAATTTGATTAGAAACAGTACTGACATAGAGGGTTTTGAAATAGACGAAAATACAACATCAAAAATTCAACTTTTTGCAGATGATGTTCTAATTACATCAGCAGGATCTAATTCTTCTATGCAGTCTTTATTTGATAAAATGATGAATTTTAAAAGTATTTCTGGTTTAATATTCAATGAAGAAAAAACTAAAATACTACCTATATATACACGAAAAAATATTCTCATTAGTGATTTTACTAAATATGTACCCAATTCAGGTCAGATAACTTATTTAGGTATAATACTATCTAAAGATATTAAATCTATTATATATAATAACTATAATACCTGTTTTCGTAATATACAAAATCTTTTTAATGCCTGGAATAATATGTTTTTTACTATGGAGGAGAGACTTACAATTATTAAAATGATAATATTCCCCAAGATTTTATACTTAATACAATCAATAATACTTTCACCTACAAAAATAATTATCAAGAAACTGAATACACTAATGTTAAATTTCTTATGGGCACCTAATAGACCTAGGATTGCATTAAAGAAACATACTAATAGCTGGTCTCAAGGGGTATTTCTTTTCCAGACTTTAATTTATATATTATCTCTTCTATTATAAAAGTTATTACTTTATTAATAGATCAGTCATATATCGCTAAATGGAAAGATTATTGGGAGCTAATTAGTATGCACTTCATGAAAATCTCCTTAACACATAAAAATATGATTGTAAATAACTCCATGTTGTGGTTGCTAAAGGAATTTTGTACTTCACCTATTACACCTAAACATATGGTTTGTTACCCATTAAATATTATTATTAGTTATCGTAACTTTATATTCATGCACCCTAAGTATAGGGAATGGAATTTTATTGTATTCCTATAATGTATACTCAGGGTATGCTTATGTCATCTACTTCTGAAGGAGCTCATTTAGCTATAGATAATGATCTAAAGTACTGGTATCAGCTGATATCTGATAATAAAGTTAAAAATCTATATTTCTTAAAACAAGAATTTGATCTAAGAGAAACTTGCTGGTTAGAGGTTCAGATCTTTAGACAACATCTCATTGATAGAATAGATCTAATGTCTATAACAGTTAAAGAATCTATTCCAAAACTGATTGATTACTTGATATTAAATTTACAGCATAAAGTTTCTGATAAAGGTAAACTTTCATATATACATAAAATTATCAGACAAGAAACTTTTACAGTGTAGATTCATACTGGAATTATTTCACCTCTATTAATGGGGACCCACCAACTCAACAAGATAAACAATATATATTGGAATCTGCTTAAAGAACTACATCTTCCATTGTCTGGAGACTTTATACATGGAAATTTTTACATAGATCTTTTTATACACCTTTGATGATGAATAAAATAAATAATAAAGATAATCTATGTAAGAGATGTAATGTAGAAATTAATGCTGACTGGGCTCATATGTTTTATGACTGTATGAATTTGAAAGAATACTGGAAGTCAATTAATGAATTTTTGCAGGCTCTTTTTACAGATAATTTCATTATTTCTAAGTCTCTTATATTATTCAACACATCTGTACCTCAATGTGTTAAAAAGATTAAGCTTCCCTTGTTATGGTCTATCCTAGCAGTGGCCAGGAAAATAATAACTAGAAATTGGATTTCAGATACACCTCCTTCGCTCAATGAATTTAAAATGTTATGAATATAATGTGCCATATGGAAATAAGCACAATTAGAATGAGAACAACTAGAAAAACATCATATTATATTGTATGGGATAATTTACAAAATTTGTTAAAAAAATTCTAATTTCAATAGCACGGTATTTTAGTTTAATTAATTGATCTGATTGTAGTGGATGTCTTTGTAAATACTTTAGTTGTTTTGTTGAATATTATAATAATACCTATTTTTAATTACTTGTATAAAATTGTTATGATATTTCTCTTATATGTTAAAACAATAAACCTGTTTTGAAAAAAAAAAAAAGAAAACTCATACTAATGCAAGACCTACTATTCAATTAGAAAGTTTATAATAGCAATATTTAAATATTGTCCTTATTTTTGGGCCTTTGTCCCACTTCTATGTATGGCTTTGTCCAGATTTCTTCCTCTGAGGTTGAGAGGTATGACAAATGTGTCAGGGCCATCACAGTCAGCCAGAGACATTTCAAATTGTGACATACTTGTTGCACCCCACTCCCCCATGTAGTGACTCTGGATGTGTTCAAGCAAGGCAAGGAGCAGTTATGCAGTGTAAGTGTGCAGAGTATCCCCCATCCAAGGTGGACACAAGTACTACAGTGGCTTTTCATCTGTCCTTGCTTGATTTTGCAGAATGTTCTGTTTTTCTGTCATATTTTTATACTGTTGATTTATGCTTCTTATTATTCAGAAAGTGACCATTGCTCTGTGTTTAAGTAGCAATGCTTTCATGACCATCAGGCAAGCTTGTGTGAGATTGTAAGATGCAAGTAAGTTTTAATAAACATACTGTTAAAAAGAATTACCAACATTGAAAGCCTTTTTGTTTTTGCCATGCAGAGAGTACTTACATAACTAGATAATGTTTAAGCCTTGGGTATTGAAATGCATATGGCAGTATTTGTACTAAAGGACAGGATTACAGTATTTTAAGCAGCTCATTACCTTTATTGGAGACTTGCAGTCATCTTTGCAGGCTTTACCCGTAAACTAAACAGAATGACAATCTATCATGTGTGGTCCATAACCTGTGCAGTAATCCTTTAAGCAATTTATCTTGAGCTGGTTTCTTGTTTGCTGTTCATTTTTTACTTTGATCATATTTTCTCCATGAAACAAGTAGATAGTTGTTGTCAGGCAGCAGGTCGTTTTTTGATAAACAACATTTTTTTACAAGTGGGGGTATCACAGAGATTGCTACCTCCAGCATGTTACTTGGTACTTTTATAAAGCTGAATATAAATTATAATTAGAACTGCAGTGCAAGGAGAAGTGGTTTGAGTTGAGTGCTGCTTGTTTTTCTTAAACTTGATTTTCACTGGCATTCCAGTAATGTATTTAAAAAGTAATTTATTTTTTCATGCCTCACAACCTTTTTTTTCCCATCTAGATATTAAGTAAGCTGTCATGCAGCCAATGCATTGAAATATTTTTTTTCTTCTACACTTCATTTTGTCTTGAGTGGACTCTCATAATGATGGTTTTGCACCCAGGGCAGAGTATTTAATTAAAGTTCCACTTTTTGTGGTTTTGAGCATAGCTCCTCCCCTTTCTAGTTGGCCACACCCTTCCCATTGACACCACCCATTCAGCTGTCTCCTGCAGCCCCCCTTTGATTTGAAGTCACCAGCTGCCACTTGTAATATGCCAATCATATCAGTAAAAGAAGCATTTTTGTCAATGTAATTAATTTTACATAATTTTGAAGTTTCATATTACATTAAGATATTTTTCTTATTTTTTCTTATATTAAGGTTTCCTATGTCATTTTCCACTGAACTTGAGTAATCACAAGTTAATATGATGGTATTAAATTATTTCATGCAAATTAAGATCCATTTACACACTTTGTATTTAAATTAGGCCCTTTTATGTTTACCTAAGTGAATCACAGTAATGCACAAACACGTATGGCCACTTATACATATAAATCATCCCCAGCTGCTCATGAACATGGCCTCGGAATCATGTGAATGAGCTGTAGACAGTGATGGAGTCCACAGCAGTCCTCAGCAATCCCCAGCATGCCACAAGATTGCATGGATAGCCTCACATATGCTCAAAGCTGAATATATTTAGAAAAAAAATAATGGAGTCATAAGCATGACATTTTGCACAACCATGAAGTATAATCTCTACCCATCTAATATCATCTGGCACACTTTTTCACTTCAAGACACTTGACGCTTAATAAACATTGGTAATTTCACACATAGGAATATGTATTTCTGCAGCCCCCCCCCCCCAAAAATAAAAGATAAAAATACATATCACTGCTGTTCTACTGCAGGAATAAATGACATTCAGTTGTGATACTTTAAAAAGGTAGCTGAGGCAATGCCCAGAAATTGTTGTAAGTAATAGAAAGAAAAATGATGATTGCATACTATTTTTATTCGCCATATCAGTGTAAATGCATTTCTTTAATAATAATAATAAAAAAAAAAAATCTTGTATGAGACAAAACATTTTTGGTTTCATCAAACTTGGCACTAATAACAGTATCTTGGCAAATGCCCTTGCTATTAACTGGGTTTAGTTAAGGTGATGTCAACACCAAAGTGAGTGGTTCCAAACATGTGAACCACAACTGTGCTTGCACTTTCTTCGTTCTGGAGCTGGCACTTTAAATGATGGCACCATCTGTGAAGGCATGAGGCTGCACTCCAAACTGGTCAGACAAGGAGACACTGCTAAGGGTCCACCTTCTTACAGAGTTGTATCTGGATAACATTCAGGCATGTACAAGAAGTAGTGAGTGGAAAAAAAATGACATCTGGCAGGAGATATGTGAGCACCTGTTATCCCTGACAGAGATCATGCACTCCAGCCAACAGTGCCTCATCGGGTAAGATGACCTACAGAAGCATAGGCCTGATCAGTTGGCTGAGTGGGTTGACCAGGTAGTGGCAAGAAGGCCAGAGATCTATAGTAACTATTATTATTTTCTTTTGGTCATATTAAACACAGGTTAAATATATATATATATATATATATATATATATATATATATATATATATATATATATTGTATATGTATATACATACATAAAAAGAATTGAGAAAAAGCAAAAAAGAATAATCATTTTACATTTACATTTTAACAAATTCAATATGTAGACACAACATGCATTTTTATAACAGCAACACAGCTGATAAATCTGAGTAAGGGAACTACATAGGAATTACATAAGAGAGAATGTACAGGTTGTAGTATGACAAATTAACATAGTTAAAAAAGAAAGGATTTTGTTTGTGTAGGCCAGAAAATAATTTATTAGTATAACAATTGTAACAGATAGTAATTTGTTCCACAATATTAACTTCACACACAAGAAGGCTGAAATCTCAGTCAGGTACCACACCCTAATCAGGGTGGAGGTTGGGGAAGGGGCTTGGGTGTTGCAGTGTCAAGTGAATGACCAACACATACTTAAGTGACAAATGAGAAGTTGCTTTACTTCTGTATTACTTCTTTATACAATTTTAAATCATCCTGTTATATGCTTAGAATTCTTAAGGAAGAAAACTATCAAAGCAGACTTCCACGAACTGCTATAGTTTTTGTGTGTGTGTGTGTGTGTGTGTGTGTGTGTGTGTGTGTGTGTGTGTGTGTGTGTGTGTGTATGTGTGTACCTTCTGGCAGTTCACAGACTGTTTACATGCAATATCAAAGCAGACTTCCACGAACTGCTATAGTTTTTGTGTGTGTGTGTGTGTGTGTGTGTGTGTGTACCTTCTGGCAGTTCACAGACTGTTTATATGCAAAGCATAATATTTTAAAGTATCATTCCACAAAAAGTGTATCAATTTGTTTAAAACATGCAGTAAAGGGAAGATTGGCACAAATTCAGATAATAATAAATATTTCAATAAATGCATACATAAGTAAGCAAAAGTAAGTACTACAGTGAATGTAATGCCTTGTAAATATGTTCTAGTCATATAAGTAATATAAGTCATATAAGTAATACTTAGGGAAAAAACTGCAAATACAACTAAACAAGAATTGCCTTCTCTTTACAGCTGAGCAGCAGATTGCCTACAGCAGGCGACAAGATACTATTGTGTATTTAACTGATTTCATTAATACATATATATATAGGTATAATTTATAACACATGGTAACAGGTAAGAGGAAAAGAGGAGGGCCTAAGATAAGGTTTATGGATGTGGTGAGAGAGGACATGCAGGTGGTTGGTGTGAAAGAGCATGATGCAGAGGACAGGAAGAAATGGAAACAGATGATCCGCTGTGGCGACCCCTAACGGGAACAGCCGAAAGAAGATGATGGTAACTAAAACACTAGACTGCATTCAGTACATTACTGCAACCAAGAGATATGTCAGTATATAAGTGCAATGTGTTGTCTTTAACTGATTTCATTTATGTACATGCACACACACACACACACACACACACACACACACACACACACATATATATATATATATATATATATATATATATATATATATATATATATATATATATATATATATACATATATACACATATATATATATATATATATATATATATATATATATATATATATATATATATATATATATATATAGAGAGAGAGAGAGAGATAAAAAATTTATAAAGCATGGGAATATTAAGTAAAATATGGTCATTATGTTTATGTAGTTCATTGCAACATGTAAAACCCATAATAATTTGATGACAATATGCTTTCCTGCCAATTAAGCGCTTTCTATAAAATTTCATCCAAAGTCTGCATAAGCACTTCTCATACATTCTGTTTTACTTCAATAAGGATTTATAAAAATAAAAATGTTTTAAAGTAAGATATTGACTTCTGTGTAACATGATTTGTGAATTTAGTGCGTGTATTTTCTCTTTTGCCCCCTCTTTTCTCTGTTTTTTTACTTAACTATGCATTCCTTTCTGTATTATTTTCTTTTGCTTCCATTTATATCCATTTTTTACAGATCCAAAACTCTTGGAGTATCCCCACTTGTATCTGCCAGGTTAGGGAGCACTTACACTCTGCCCATCTGGGGACGTCCTCACAAAGTTAGGATGCTGGCATCAATCCTGCAGTCACCCCATCACATGGCTGGGTGGCAAGCCTCACTGAATGGAAGAAGTGAGACATGGTTGAGGGCATGCTGGAACAGGTCATGGACAGACAGATTCAGCCAGCTGAGGTCTCTCTTCAGCATATTTAAGACATGCTGTCTAAAATAGTGCCAACTACCACAGCACTACTGGCCACGATCCCCTCAACATCAGTGTCCTCCATTGTCACACTATCTGGCAGTAGAAACCTTTCAGGCTTTGTAGACTGGGAAAACATTGTGCCCCTCCTCTCAAACCTCTTTCAGCACAACCCTCTTCATGTGTTTTTGGGGTGTCTGCTTCTTTGTTGTGCCCCCCTTTTTCAATATTTCCTTTTTTCCCTTTCTATTCTTTAAAATAACCAAAAGGTGTCCATATAAGGATAATCAAATAGAAAAAAAAACTGTTAAGCCCCTTTATTTTTTTATAATATTAATAATAAATACTGTGCAGTCCACCACTTTCCTTGGATGTTTCAAGTTTGACTATGCATAGCCATGTCCATCCAAAATATCTGAATACATAATGAGTTATACATAATCTACAGCTTTCACATGGTATTTTGTATGTACTTAATGTTTATATTTAGCTATATCATGCTATTGCCGTAAGTATTGTATATTTCAAAATGCCTTCATTTTTCTGTATTCACTTCTAATAACTTGTGGTTATCTTATTTGCATATATGCATAGCGGTACTCCTCACAGACAACTGCTATGTAGCTGCAAAGTTCCAGATTATGAATACCACCCCAAATCTGTGCTAATATAACTAAGTGAAAGGTAGTTTCCTCACATGGCAGATTGCATTACTGTTGAAAAAATGTCCAAGGTTGGTGGCAACGCACGATGCATCGGAGACCATCCAGGTGCAATTAACCATAGGCAAGACTGCTCTGCAATTTGTAGCATGTTACAGGCCACCCTCTCAATCTCAGGAACCTCACACAGCTTTCCTGAAAACACTGGAGGGGATAAATGTATCTCCAAACACCATCATACTAGGTGATTTCAACTACCCGAATATAGACTGGGATCACTACTCAAGCCCCAACACTCTAGCCCAAAGGTTCCTAGAGTTCATAAACTCAAATGCCATGGAACAACTAGTCACCATCCCCACAAGAGGATAAAACATACTAGATCTCATCATCACGAACATGGGGTCACAATGTTCAACACCGGAAGTATACCCCTCACTGGTGAGATCAGACCATAAACTAATCTCACTGGAAGTCCACATCCCGCCCCCACCTGAGATAAAAAAGACCACAGTGAAGGACTTCTCAAATGCCGACTTCACACTTCTAAAGACCAGTGTGGTCTCTTTTAAGGCCCCCGAGCCTGCGGAAACCATTACTCAGGCCGCTGAATCACTTACAAATGCCTTCTACCAGCACCTACAGGACTGCATGGATCAGGCAATCCCAAACAAAACAAAGACTCTTTGTACCAAAGGCAAGCGTCCAGTCTGGTGGACCCCAGCCATAAACAAGTTCTACAACAAAAGGAGGAAGCTACTACAAGATAGAGCAAAATCCTTTTAAGGGAAAACACCCTTGATCATTATAAGTAAAAAACTAAGATCTCTCATAAAATCATCCAAGGTAAATTTTGAGAGAAAAGTCGCTAAGGACTCAAAGGACAATCATAAGGCCTTCTTTAGCTATGTTAGAAACCTGGGAGGAAACTCCCAGATATGCTCAGAATTAGTTCAAAATGATGTAAAAATTACTGAACCTACAGACATTGCCAACATACTGGCTGACAGGTTCAGTGCAAACTTTTCACCCCTCCCCCCCAAAAGGTGAGATATCTATACCAGAGAATTATAGCCCCCCAAACATCTCTAACGCTCAGGTGAGAACTGCTCTCTCCAAGGCAAAAAACACAGCATCCATGGGACCAGATGGTGTCCCCAGATGTGTGCTCCACGAACTCAATGAGGAATTAATCCCGCAGTTAGGGCAGCTGTTTAATCTTAGCCTCACCTCAGGATACATGCCTAAGGAGTGGCGTACGGCAACTGTGGTCCCACTTCACAAAGGCGGTGCCTCCACCGACCCTGGAAATTATCGTCCCATCAGCTTGACAAGCTTGATCTGCAAAGCTATGGAGAGGATCATAATGGAACTCATAAATAAAGACATATGAGACTTGCAGACTTTGGATCCGACCCAGTTTGGCTTTGTCAAAGGCAGATCATGCCTTTTAAACTTGGTTGACTTTTTCAAAACAGTCACCAAGGCCATTGATGAGGGAAAGGCAGTCCACACAGCCTACCTCGACCTGGCAAAGGCTTTCGACACAATACCCCACTCAGGTATCATTGAAACACTCATCAGCTTAAATGTAAACCCATACATCACAAGATGGGTTGCAAACTGGCTAAGTGACAGAACCCACAGGGTCAGAGTTGCTGGCGCCATGTCAGACTCAAAGCCTGTCACAAGTGGTGTCCCACAGGGCTCAGTCCTGGGCCCTCTCCTGTTCGGCATCTACTTTTCAGAAGTACAAGCAAACACAGGAGGATTATGGCTGACAAAATTTGCAGATGACTGCAAACTGGGCGCCATAGTTGAAAACACATCTGACACAGATATCCTTCAGAAGGGTCTTATAGAAACGGATAACTGGTGCCAGAGCCATGGCCTAAAGTTAAACGCCAAAAAATGCATAGTCATACCCTTCAGGAAAAACAAGGTTACCCCTAGCTACCATATAGGCGGCAACCCACTAAGCACAGAAGAGGTTATCAGGGATCTGGGGACCCAGGTTGACAGTAACCTTTCATTTGACACTCACGTTGCCAAAGTAGTTAGGAAGACCTTCTACATTGCCCTCCTGATCATGAAGGGATTCACATCTAGATCAAGGGAAGTCATCATCCCCCTGTACTCATCACTCATCAGACCAATGATTGAGCACAATGCCCCATTCGGAATGTATCTGACACGACACCTGCAGCAACTGGAAAGGCCCCAAAAGTTCCTCACCAAAAGGATAAAGGGTCTCAAAAATATGTCCTATGCTGCCCGACTGAAGGAACTTCAGCTCTATTCAGTCGCTTACCGCCTGCTCAGAGGTGACCTGTGCCTGACATACAAGGCCATGTCCAACCCAGAATTGATGAACATGCTTCACCTCAAAAAATCTAGATCCCTTAGAACTACAAGGGTGGGAGACTTAAACCTTGACACGGTTATTAATAGGACATGCTGGAGGGACAGATTCATCACCCAGAGACTCCCTATGCTGTGGAACAAAATCCCGGTACATGTGAGGCAGAGCACTGCTGGCTTTGTTCAAGAGAAATCTTGACCAATGGATGGGAGATCGCAGATATACCCCAGGGATTATCTCAGTGTCACTGCTTGACAGAGGCACAGCAAAATAATGGGCATAGTATCCTCCAAACTAAAGGGGTGGCGAAAGCCACAAAACTCTGGGCTGGGCTTATACATGCCCTTGGGCAGATAGCCTAGTATGAACCTATGAACCTATGAATCTAATGATATCAGGAAAAGCACATCTTTAGATGCATTTAGGACAATACTAGATAGCTGAGTTAGGTCAAGAAGATATTGTTAAAATATTAAGGAGACTGTATTTTTTGATGGCTTTCAGGCCTAAAAAACACTTAAGGACCACTATGAAACAATGGAATTGTTGGTCCATGGGCTAATATTTAAATATGGATCTTTTGAGCACCATCTAGGTGCTCCAGCATACTTGAGAGAATTCCATTAGAGATCCATTTGGTCTGTATGTTTTGGCTAGAAACTGAGCTGATGTCCACCTTAGCTCTGCATATACTCCCTTATAAAACTTACATGATGTACAAAAATGTTCAAGGTTCTTATGACTCTAGTATTATATCTGCAGTGGATATAAAAAGTTTACACACCCCTGTTAAAATGCCAGGTTTTGTGATATAAAAAATGAGACCACAATAAATCATTTCAAACTTTTTCCCACCTTTAATGTGACATATAACCTGTACAATTCAATTGAAAAACAAACAAATCTATTAGGGGAAAAATATAAAAAACCAAAAAAGTACAATATGCTGGTTGCATAAGTGTGCTCACCCTTAAACTAATACTTTGTTGAAGCATACTTTGATTTAATTACAGCATTCATTCTTCTTGGGTAGGAGTCTATCAGCATGGCACATCTTCACTTGACAATATTTGCCCATTCTTCCTTGCAAAAGCACTCCAAATTTGTTTGATTGCGAGGGCATCTCTTGTGCACAGCCCTCTTCAGGTCACCCCACAGATTTTCCATTGTATTTAGGTCTGGGCTCTGGCTGGACTATTTCCAAACTTTAATTTTCTTCTGGTGAAGCCATTGTTGTGTTGAAAGGTGAAATTCCTCTCCATCTTCAGCTTTCTAGCAGATGCCTGAAGGTTTTGGGCCAAAAGTGACTGGTATTTGGAACGGTTCATAATTCCCTCCACCTTGACTAATGCCCCAGTTCCAGCTGAAGAAAAACAACCCCAAAGCATGATACTGCCACCACCATGCTTCACTGTGGGGATGGCATTCTTTTGGTGATGCAAAGTGCTGTGTTTGCACCAAATGTACTTTTTGGAATTGTGGCCAAAAGGTTCAACCTTGGTCTCATCAGACCATAACACGTTTTCCCACATGCTTTTGGGATACTTGATGTATTGTTTTGCAAATTTTAGCCAGGCCTGGATGTTTTTCTGTGTAAGAAAAGGCTTCCGTCTTGCAACCCTACCCCACAGTCCAGACATATGGAGAATATGGGAGACTGTAGTCACATGTAGTACACAACCAGCACTTGCCAGAAATTCATGCAGCTACTTCAGTATTGCTGTAGGTCTCTTGGCAGCCTCCCTGACCAGTTTTTGTCTTGTCTTTTCATAAATTTTGGAGGGACATCCAGTTCTTTGCAACGTCACAGTTGTCCCATATTTTCTCCACTTTTTCATGACTGTCTTCACTGTGTTCCAAGGTATATCCAATGCTGTGGAAATTTTTTTGTACCCTTCTCCTGACTGATACCTTTCAACAATGAGATCCCTTTGATGCTTTTGTAAGCTCTCTGCGAACCATGGCTTTTGCTGTAGCAGACATCTGAGTAAATGTCAGGAATATCCTACTAGGACAGCTGAACATTATTTGGGGTTAATCAGAGTCTTTTTAATTGATGGCAGGTATGTACCCAAGACGACTGAATGCTGTAATTAAATCAAAAGGTTCTTCAACAAAGTATTAGTTTAAGGGTGTGCACACACAACAAAGTTTTAGTTTAAGGGTGTGCACACTTATGCAACCAGCATATCGTAAGTTTTTTTTATTTTTTATATTTTCCCCTAACAGATTTGTTTGTTTTTCAATTGAATTGTACAGGTTATAGGTCACATTAAAGGTTGGAAAAGTTTTGAAATTATTTATTGTGGTCTCATGTTTTTATATCACTAAAACCTGGCATTTTAACAGGGGTGTGTAAACTTTTTATATCCACTGTACTTAATTTTTTTGGTGAATTACTGACAAGTTAAACAATATTAACTATACTGACTGCTCTTTACTACTTAGACTAGTAAGTCTGTGTGTGTATGTGTGTGTGTGTGTGTGTGTGTGTGTGTGTGTGTGTGTGTGTGTGTGTGTGTGTGTGTGTGTGTGTGTGTGTGTGTGTGTGTGTGTGTGTGTGTGTGTGTATGTGTGCGTGTATACATCAAACATTTTTATATGTTGTTGATTTTATCATGTATATGAATACTGTTCCTGAATGTTTTGATTCTGCAAATAAATACAAAAAATAGTCTAGTCCAATGCAAAATAACAAGACTATTAAATGACGACAGATAAAACAAAATAAAAATTTGGGTCATCAACTTAAAAAAAAATCTAATTTATTACATAGAAATAAACACCATAGGCATTTTTGTGTCTTGTGATTTATTAGACTGTGAAGAACACGTAGCAGTAAACATTTTATATAAAATAAAACCTCAACACTTGAAGATAATTATTGCTTCAGGTTCTTAGATATTAACAAGGGCTTAAAACTAATTGCATCATTAAACCTGGGAAATTTAACTGCATTTTATTTGTTGGCCAGTGGTATTCATTCAGTTCTACCAAATTTGCCTTGAAGTAGTAATTATCTTCTGGGGTTAAAACTTTGTCAATTTGTTTGTTGTATTAGACATTGTGGGGTCTTCAAACTGTGATAATGAGAAAGACGTGAAAGAGCTTGATGATTTCATTTCTGTGCACTAATGGTGTTTTTAAAATTTGTGAGTTTAGAATTATTTTATGTTAATTTATTTTGTTTTATTTTATTTTATGCTTTGTTATATGATGAGGTCATAATCCACTTAATGTACCTTTCCGATAAATAAATAAATAAATAAATAATCACAGTTGCTATTTGCAGACTATCACACTGAGCACTGATAAACACAGAGTGAATAGTTCAAATATTTACATCACTTTTCTTGCTTATTCCTCCATTTTCCCATTGCCTAATATTCTTACCTAGACAAGCATACTCAGTCTTCTGACATACTTTTAATTTTATTTTATTCTGTTTTGTTAATGTAGTAAATCCATGCCTTTTTTCAGGGGTGGACCAAGAGTACCACATGCTTAAAGATCAAAGGCAAAGTTTTTTACCATTCCTTTTTGTTATAATTATGCCTTAAACTTGTTTAGTGTGCTTTCTTATTTTAAAATGTGTAGTTTTACTTTAGTCACTTCAATGGACCTATATTTATTAAGTTTAATAAACTGGTGTTTCTGTTTACTGTATGTTGAGCAACTGTCCAATTACTTCCTGATTCCATGTCATTCAGTTCCGCCTTCTGATGGTGTATTAGAGGGGGAAAAACAGCCCTGTGGTGGACAAAATAAAACATAAATACACAAAAATAAATAAATAATAGTGCTCTTTATTTTCTTTCTTTTTTTATGTAACTGGTTGTTGTCTTTCGGCTTTTCCCGGTTACAGGTCACCACAGCGGAACTCCGGTCTGCTAATGATTGGCAGTAGATTTTCATGAACGCCGAGGTGCCAGCTCTACGTTCAACCTTCAACAAAGGCCCACCCATTTAAGCATTGTCTTTTGAATGCCCACCCAACCGTGGGGAGGACATGAAGACTCCACACAGAAGGCACTCCCCGCACTCCAGCCGAGAATCGAACAGGAGAACCTCTTGCTGTGAGGCAACAACGCTACAGCTGCACCGCGGAAGTCTTTTTTATGTAACTGGTATTCTGGACAAATCCAAAATATGTAACTGGTATTCTGGACAAATCCAGAATGCATGTGACTGACACATCCATAACTTTCTCCCTAGAAGTGATCAATCAATCCATTGGTAGACAATAGTTTATTAGTTTTACATCTGTTTTATTGCACCATTTGCCAAGCACTTTACACCTTACTAAGAACCTTATCCTCTTCTGCCGTACTTCTGTTACCTTTCACTTGAACGTAGCTGTATTTATTGATTAATTTATTGTCTGACTGAGTGACTGACTGTTCTGCATTCCAGTTACTTTGTAATAAAATATGTTGCAGACTACAGAAAACATGCAAAACCCCACCACAGGAATGTTTCTTCCCCCTTTAAAACATCATCAGAAGGCAGGGCTGGATAACATGGAATCAGGAAGTAATTGGACAGTTGCTCAGCATACAGTAAACAGAAACACCAGTTTAGTTAACTTAATAAATATAGATCCACTGAAGTAACTAAAGAAATAAAAAAACTACACGAATAAGAAAGCACACCTTACAAGTCGAAGGCATAATTACAACAAAAAGAAATGGTAAAAAAAACTTTGCACTTGATGATTAAATGGCACACTCATAGTCATATAGTAAACAGAGACTGATGGGATCAAACCCAGGATTACAGGATGAAGTATACTAGCATAGCCTGGATCCTCTGTGCTTAACAGCCACACACAGTATTAAGATTGTGTATGCTAATATAAAGGAGTATTAGTGATTGTCACAGACGTGCTGTATCATGCATGCCTGTTCTGCTGGTCTTACATCAGTGCAACAGGGCTGTATACTTTTAGACTCATCCTTAGTAGCTCCTACTAGTTATGCTAGGTAATGATGTCTGCATATCTTAGAATTATTTCATACTCTGCCTTAAGTTAAATATGTCAGAGGCAACGTTATTAACTGTTCATGGCTTAAGTTATATATGTCTGAGGTAATGTTAACTGTTCATGCCTTACGTTAGATATGTCTGAAGTAATGTTATTAACTGTTCATGCCTTAAGTTAGATATGCCTGAGGTAATGTTATTAACTGTTCATGCCTAAGTTAGATATATCTGATGTAGTGTTATTAACTGTTCATGCCTTAACTTAAATGGATGAGAAAATGCACAACATAATTAAGTTAGATATGTCTGAGGTAATGTTATTAACTGTTTATGGCTTAAGTTAGATACATCTGATGTAGTGTTATTAACTGTTCATGGCTTAAGTTAGATATGTTTGAGGTAATGTTATTAACTGTTCATGCCTTAAGTAAGATATGTCTGAGTTAATGTTATTAACTGTTCACACCTTAAGTTAGATATGTCTGAGGTAGTATTATTAACTGTTCATGCCTTAAGTTAGACATGTCTGAGGTAATGTTATTAATTGTTTGTGCCTTAAGTTAGATATGTCTGAGGTAATGTTATTAACTGTTCATGCCTTAAGTTAGATATGTCTGAGGTAATGTTATTAACTGTTCATGCCTTAAGTTAGATATGCCTGAGGTAATGTTATTAACTATTCATGCCTTAAGTTAGATATGTCTGAGGTAATGTTATTAATTGTTTGTGCCTTAAGTTAGATATGTCTGATGTAATGTTATTAACTGTTCATGCCTTAAGTTACATATGTCTGAGGTAAGTTTATTAACTATTCATGCCTTAAGTTAGATATATCTGAGTTAATGTTAACTGCTCACCTGTGATATCTCTTTGTAATTATTGGTATGTTCATTTTCTGCATTTGTTGTTACCCGTTCAGGTTGATTATGTGCATATGTATGTGTATGCAGAAATATATGTCATTACTTGGCTGTACTTACTGCTCTACACTATATCTGAAAGCAGGCTGGTCTGTCAAGTAAACCTAAAGTCAAAGTAAAGGAAGAATGTAAGTAAACAGTTAAAATAAGCCTGTTCTTATGAGAAACAGTTAGTAAAACTATAACAATTACAAAAATACTTAGTAGAGAAGTTGCAGTATTCACACACCCACACACAAAAGTGTATATAGTAGTCTGGGCAATATTATTACTTTTATTCCTGTTTCCCACTAATAGTTTGTTACTAACATGTTTATATTTGGCTGGTTTGCCTCCCTTGACAGTATGTTGGATGTTTCAGAAATGCAGTCTGTCTCACAATTGTTTAGGTGCATAGTCTTACATTATACCTTAGTCATAGATCAACAATACCATAAAAAGGAATATAGCCATAAAACCACATGTGTAGATTTCTGCTTAAATTAACATTCTCTGCACCCTTCACACTGTTTTCAATGTACGGTTAACCCACTGATGGGTATTTTATTTTCTTTGCTGCACTAAAAGATGGGTATATTAGGAACACCTTGCACACCATCTGTGCCTCAGACACCTTTGGTTAATGTTTTAATTTTACACAAACTTCTACAGTCTGTTTACTTCTCAATAGTGGTACTCAGTATTTTGGCTCTGGTATAGTTTTGCATAAACTGTGCAAAAATATTTGTGAGCTATGTATATCGGTATAAATATCCCTAGCTGTTAAGTTAAGAGCATTTAAAATTATTAATTATGGAATATTTAGTGTATATGGACCTGCCAGATTTTCTGTACTGATCCCTGGATTTTGTTGTTTGGTAACTGTTTAATATTTTAACTTGAGTCTTTTGTTATAATATTAACAAGGTTTAATATATTATGTTAAGCTATTTTCTTCACTTGATGTTAAGCAGCTGATGATTATTTCTCCTTATGCATGTTTGCTAATGTTCTTTCTTTGGCTTTTGCAGTACTTAGGGACTTTTATTTATAATTCCTTATGAGTCTTTTGTAGTTGAAAATGCTCAGTCACCTTAGTAACCTCATTTACATCTTGAGGGATAACATTCTCTTTCAGCATTCTGTAGCACAAACAAATAATTCTGCTCAGCAAATGTATTATAGCACATTAAAAAATTACTGTACAGAGAAGACAATATAACAGCTCTGACAGAGTACTTATGTTAGAGCTGTTCTGAATAATGATTTGCAGGCTTTCTTTCTTGATTTATATTTATATTGCCAATATGTCTGTATAATCTACACATTGTTTTGTAATATAATAATTGTCGTATGGTTCCAGACCTCTCAACCAAACGGGGACAAATTTCAACAGAATCAGGGACAAGTCACAAAAAAATCAGGGACACTTTTAAAATATTAATGCTATTAACTTGAAATGTTGACAGAATCAGAACATATTAATTAATACACATTTTCTGAAGTAAAAGAAGTCTAAAACTCTTAATTATTGACATTATTCATTAAGTGTAATTCACCACCTTTTCTCCAAAAGTCACTAGTTTTAGGAGGGATTAAGAGGGACAAAGCCAAAATTTGAGTCAAAATCAGGGACAGTTGAGAGGCATGTATGGTTCATATGATCAGCAGCAAACTGCCAACCCACCCGTAGCTTTACATACCTGTTTACTACATTGCCAAGTAAAATTTGAGAATATTAAAACTTTTCAAACAACATTAAATTTAATTTATTAGGTGCACCCTAGCAACCCCACAGTTGCACTTAGCTGTATTAACCACTAACTGAAAGTAAGCTTGATTATTTTGCAGTATTCATTCAGATTAAATGCAGTAACAACATTTTAACATGCCCTCAGTCCTGGCTTTCTACATATTAATGAAGTCACTGTTCAGCTTTCTATACACCACTGACTGGGTCATTAGCTTTTTCCGTCTTTTCTCCCAGTTTTCATGATAATACATACCATGAACAGTTAAGTGAATGTCTTTTATTTTGCTGTAGTTGGTCTCTGAAATTTTAGTTGCTAAATTAAGAAGGCATTGTTCAAGAACAGTAGCACTTGTTTTTCCCCATTTTTTCCACATGGTAGGAGTGGTTGTGTGAACTGTTGCCACTGTTATCAGTTCAGTGTCACTCTCCTACCTTTTTCAAGAGTCATTCCTGACTGTTTTAGGTCTTCTCTCACACAATCCACCTATTTGCTGGATGTCTTCATTTCCTCTTGCCTTCTACTCACCTCTCCCATATCCTCTTCAGTAAATTACTCTGGGTAATAACACTGCCTTTGTTCAGGCACTTAGAGACAGTGTAAAAATCTAGCTTACTGTGGTTACTGTTCAGGTTTAAGTGCTCTGTGTTTTGGTTTCTCCCACCACCCAGAGTGGTGAAAATTGATTTCTGTCTCCAAAACACTTACAGGTGAACTAAAGCATGTCCAGACTCCAAAATCAAATAGTGCTCCAAGGTACACCAGAGAATTGCTTTTCCTGCAGCAGTGTTGATTCTCCATTTACTTGTTCCTCAAACTCACCAAGGGTAAACAAAAGGAGCTGTCCTTTTGAGTTGTAACAGTGTCACACCCCTAAGCCACAGCAGAGCCCCTCAACCCTCATGTGGCAAATTCCCTGTGGGCCTGTGGTGATTGCTTAATAGAATCTTAACAGCTGTATGGGGCTGGTGAGGACAGCACAGTGGCTGAGTCCCCTCATTTCACAGACAGTGCCACAGAAAAGGAAACGCTTCTTCTCTTCCATTTAGTGATGTGCCTTGGGTGGGTGACAGAACATGCACATTGCAGCTGATAGTACATCCAGTGCACATGTATAACAATTCTGACAGATAAATGCTGGCATCAGTGACTAGAATGTCATGCTTTTTGGTAGAACTGTGTACTTAAATGCACAATTCTGCAGACTGCAAATCTACAAAATTCAGGGGAGTGGAGAGACAGATCAGGAATGTGAGCATAATCTGAGGGAGACAGCAGATGCACATATTTGTGCCCTGTTACTAGTATGCTATCTGAGAGAGACAACAGATGCACATATCTGTGCCCTATCACTAGTATGCTATCTGAGGGCGACAGCAGCTGCACATATTTGTGCCCTATCACTAGTATGCTATCTGAGGGAGACAGCAGCTGCACATATTTGTGCCCTATCACTAGTATGCTATCTGTGGGAGACAGCAGATGCACATATTTGTGCCCTATCACTAGTATGCTATCTGAGGGCGACAGCAGCTGCACATATTTGTGCCCTATCACTAGTATGCTATCTGAGGGAGACAGCAGCTGCACATATTTGTGCCCTATCACTAGTATGCTATCTGTGGGAGACAGCAGATGCACATACTTGTGCCCTATCACTAGTATGCTATCTGTGGGAGACAGCAGATGCACATATTTGTGCCCTGTTATTAGTATGCTATCTGAGAGAGACAACAGATGCACATAGTTGTGCCCTATCACTAGTATGCTATCTGAGGGAGACAGCAGATGCACATATCTGTGCCCTATCACTAGTATGCTATCTGTGGGAGACAGCAGATGCACATACTTGTGCCTATCACTAGTATGCTATCTGTGGGAGACAGCAGATGCACATATTTGTGCCCTGTTATTAGTATGCTATCTGAGAGAGACAACAGATGCACATAGTTGTGCCCTATCACTAGTATGCTATCTGAGAGAGGCAACAGATGCACATAGTTGTGCCCTATCACTAGTATGCTATCTGAGGGAGACAACAGATGCACATACTTGTGCCCTATCACTAGTATGCTATCTGTGGGAGACAGCAGATGCACATATTTGTGCCCTGTTATTAGTATGCTATCTGAGAGAGACAACAGATGCACATAGTTGTGCCCTATCACTAGTATGCTATCTGAGGGAGACAACAGATGCACATATTTGTGCCCTATCACTAGTATGCTATCTGAAGAAGACAGCAGATGCACATATCTGTGCCCTATCACTAGTATGCTATCTGAGGGAGACAGCAGATGCACATATCTGTGCCCTATCACTAGTATGCTATCTGCGGGAGACAGCAGATGCACATATTTGTGCCCTGTCACTAGTATGCTTCTCAACTTAAGTCTTGCATGTTGTAAATTTACAGTGGGCTGTATGGAGGTGCTCTGAAAGCCCTCAAAACCAGAATCTGGAGTCTAATTCTAGCCACTGAGTTCTGCCTTGTTAGAGTTTGTATATTCTCCCCCAGTTCTGGCCATTGGGTTTTTTCTTGTTAGAGTTTGTATATTCTCCCCCAATTCTGGCCATTGGGTTCTGTCTTGTTAGAGTTTGTATATTCTCCCCCAATTATGGCCATTGGGTTTTTTCTTGTTAGAGTTTGTATATTCTCCCCTAATTCTGGCTATTGGGTTCTGTCTTGTTAGAGTTTGTATATTCTCCCCCAATTCTGGCCATTGGGTTTTATCTTGTTAGAGTTTGTATATTCTCCCCTAATTCTAGCCACTGGGTTCTGCCTTGTTAGAGTTTGTATATTCTCCCCCAATTCTGGCCATTGGGTTTTATCTTGTTAGAGTTTGCATATTCTCCCCTAATTCTGGCTATTGGGTTCTGTCTTGTTAGAGTTTGTATATTCTCCCCTAATTCTGGCCATTGGGTTCTGTCTTGTTAGAGTTTGTATATTCTCCCCTAATTCTGGCTATTGGGTTCTGTCTTGTTAGTGTTTGTATATTGTCCCCTAATTCTGGCCATTGGGTTCTGTCTTGTTAGAGTTTGTATATTCTCCCCTAATTCTGGCCATTGGGTTCTGTCTTGTTAGAGTTTGCATATTCTCCCCTAATTCTGGCTATTGGGTTCTGTCTTGTTAGAGTTTGTATATTCTCCCCTAATTCTGGCCATTGGGTTCTGTCTTGTTAGAGTTTGTATATTCTCCCCTACTTCTGGCCATTGGGTTCTGTCTTGTTAGAGTTTGTATATTCTCCCCTAATTCTGGCCATTGGGTTCTGTCTTGTTAGAGTTTGTATATTCTCCCCTAATTCTGGCTATTGGGTTCTGTCTTGTTAGAGTTTGTATATTCTCCCCTAATTCTGGCCATTGGGTTCTGTCTTGTTAGAGTTTGTATATTGTCCCCTAATTCTGGCCATTGGGTTCTGTCTTGTTAGAGTTTGTATATTCTCCCCTAATTCTGGCCATTGGGTTCTGTCTTGTTAGAGTTTGTATATTCTCCCCCAATTCTGGCCATTGGGTTCTGTCTTGTTAGAGTTTGTATATTCTCCCCCAATTCTGGCCATTGGGTTCTGTCTTGTTAGAGTTTGTATATTCTCCCCCAATTCTGGCCATTGGGTTCTGTCTTGTTAGAGTTTGTATATTCTCCCCTAATTCTGGCCATTGGGTTCTGTCTTGTTAGAGTTTGTATATTCTCCCCCAATTCTGGCCATTGGGTTCTGTCTTGTTAGAGTTTGTATATTCTCCCTAATTCTGGCTATTGGGTTCTGTCTTGTTAGAGTTTGTATATTCTCCCCATGTCCTTATTCTTTGTTCTCTGGGTTTTGTTTTCTCCCTCCACCCACTGATAATGAGATAGCTTAAGAGAGTATTGTAAGCTAGTTTTGTGTTGTGAATCTTTCTGTATAGGTAACCCCTGTAGAAGAGCATTTCTTTCAGTGACATTTACCTGGTGAACAGAATGTTATAGATAAATAAAATAACAACAGGAATTCATGGTAAAAATTCTACCTAACAGCTCATCTATAAACGATGAAACTTCAAATAGAAGCAGATGTACAAAAATTCAAATAAAAACATGAGTCATAAATATTGCACTAGAATGGATAATGACTTTTTTCATGGAGGGGGGCTGAAAATGTTATCTTAATGAAACTATATATTAATGATACCATGAATCTCACAGGAAACACTGTACCTGTGAAACATACAAATTCAGCAGGTCTGACAAAAATGACATAAAAAAACAAATCTATTAGAGATTTTTTAAATGTTTGTATAACTAAGGCATATATAAATTAAGTACGGAGGAAAATGCAGATTTAATAGATTACTTAGGTAATGAATGCCCTAACCAACTTGATTTGCATTTTCAGTGACTGTAATAAATTCTGCAGCTACATATCATTCTTAAATGGTACCTGACACAATGGTACAGTTACAATTTGCATACTGGTGACATTTCATTTATATATGGCAAATAAGCACACAGTGTATTCATGTAATTTAATACGGTAAACATTCTGGTGTAGTAAATGCTCACATTTTTATAAAAGTCTGAAAAACTGGTGAAGTTATAATAACAATGACATCTTACACATTAATATTTAACTATCTTTACACACACAGCTTGTTCTTTTTAAAGACTTTTTGCTAATATGATATGGCTAACATAATCCTAGAACCTGGGGGAGTTCATCCATTTACAATACCTTGGTGCAGTTGTGCTGTCATAGTGATTCTTTAAATAGATTCTAGAAAAGAGGGCAGACGGCATGCAAGAATGAGAGAAACACAATTTTCTTGAAGGAAGAAAATTATTCATAGTAATATGAGTCATGCTCAAGGCAAATCATGGCTGTGGAAACCCTGTGTTGATATGCAGAACAAGGCTATCTACTATTTCACATTCTGAAAGTGTAAACGGGAAAGAGAACAAAGAAATGAGAGTGGAAGGTGAAACGAAGTGCAGAAATATACAGCCAGTGTGTATCCTCACTTGGGCTAACTCATCCAACACAAAGAGCTAATATACTGACAGCTTATTACAGAGATAACTCAGACTTAAAATGTTTCTGTGCATGCCTGTGTGAGGTAATAAAATGCCTATGAGTCCATTGGTCTAAGAGTATAGTTAATCCTAAACCCTTCTAAAAGTCAGAATATAATTTGATACAGACTGTCATGCTGTGAAAATAAATGACAGCTAGAGGTTCAACAATCTAAAGTCTTATTTAAGTGATTGTTTTTACTAGTTTCTGCTTTGGTTATGCTACTGGGATACATTTGGGAACCTCATGCATATACTGGTCTCATTTTGTGTTTAAAATGTGCCCATATAGGAAACTGGAGGTAGATCTTACGATATTTAACCCTATTATATGTGTAATTGACTATGTATATTGTTGTGTTCTGTATGGAGTAATATGCAGTTTTACTGACAAATTACTCAAGATGTAATCCTTGCTGCTATAATGAAAATATAAAATAATCTTCTCAAGATTAGCAGTCAAATTATATTTTCTGTGTGTAATGACAAAGCTCACATCAGCATCAGCAGTTGTTTGCCAACTCTTTATACTTTTAGTAGAACCCTCATCTTTCATTTCAAATGAGTCTGAAATAATGTGATTCATGATTTCAATTAAAATAAGTGCAGCCTTGTGCCAACAAGGACTTGTGCTCCCTTTAATGAGGGATTTGTGTACAGTTAAGTAAGTGCAGTGAATACTTGAGCAGATGATGAGATCAGAAGATATTGGCAGCTATAATTCTCATGGGATGTAAGTTCCCTTGTGAAGAGATAATAGCCCAACGAGGTTTCCAGCAGAAACTAATTAACACCCAAAAAGCTCCATGCATCTAAACTATTTTTCCTGTTATATAATAAAGGAAATAGTTGCTGCATATAGTATGATTATATGGCTACATATTTAAATTGCATACTTAAATGAGATTGTTTTGTATTTTAATAGTTACCTTTTAAAGTATATTTTTTTAATTCCATAATTTGCAAAATAATTTGCTGTTTCTTATGTCAGTCTCCATCCATTTGCCTCTTTTACCATTGAATCTTTTCAATGCGTGTCCTATTTGTAACTTTACATTTTTATGCATATCATTTCCTTTCCTTTGTTTGTCTCTCTCTGGTTGATCATACAGAGCCTTTTGCCTTTTTCATCTGTATACAGACTCTGTCCAAAGGCTTTGAATCACAGAGACCCCTGTTAATGCTTTTTGCCTTATTCTGTTTGGTAGAACAGACAGATTTTGTACCATGAACCGTGATGGTAGTTATTTGCACCTTATGGAGCTTGAAAGAATACAGGTAGACAAACAGATTAGATGTTCCGGAGCTACATTATCTGCCGTATTTTTGATGGCATCACATTTGATGTTCAGTTATGATGTGGAGGTGCAATATTCCAATGATTATGTTGGGAGGAGGATTACATCTGCTGTTAGTGGACATTATCTTGCAGCTACTCAGTGAGCAGTTGATTAGGTTCTAACTGTCTGGTCACAACTGTCTGAATGTACTTTATATTGTAGATCAAATAATAGACATTCAGGCATGGTGGGACTGTTGTTTATATGAAAGCAATGTGTACTGTTAGGTGGAGTTTCTCTTTTTACCAGTACTGTATGACTACTGAGTTTGTACCTATAAGTTTAGGGTGTGGGATTTGCCTGGGGTTCAAAGTGTATGTCCCTCTACAAAATGATTTTTCAACTTTTACAGGTGGATTTTAGGGCTATTGGCTCTCATTCAGTTGTGAATGAGGATTTTGTCTTGAATGGTCATGCATCAATCATTCATAGAGGAAACATTTATGCAACAGTGCTCCTCTTGATATTACTATATTAACCGGGATGCACAGCTGACGGTCCCAATATACCACAGGGACAAAAAATAATAATTTATATTTTCAGTGCTATGAAGATTGTTCATTGAATAACATAGGCTGCAAAGTACTACACCTATTTACAATTCAAACAGGATTTTTCATCATCACATGTTATAAGTAATAAAGTCCTTGTTTATTTCATTTCTAAAGTGATTTGATTGGTCTTGGATATAGGGTACACCAAAATTATGTAATATGCCACATATGGCAGTCAGCCGAACATATCTAGTAAATGAATTTACTGATAAAGTGGTTCACTGCTTGAGAATACTTTAAAACTGTGATTTTTAAGTGCTTTCCCACTAGTACTTTTCAGCAATGCATTCAGACAAGTCAACATAAAAGTTCTCAGTTCTCTTTTTCCTACAGCCTCCAAATAGTGCTAAATCAATGTGGCACAGTGGCTACTCTCAAAGTTTGTCATGTGTTCCCTCCGTCGCGAAGTTCTTTTACTTGCCTGCATAATGAGTCTCCTTTAGTGGAGACATACACTATCCTTGCAATATTTCTATCTTTAGAGTGGGCAATGACTAATAAGCCATAAATGACAACAAAATACAGGGCACTGATTCATAACTGGTGGTCCCCATTATCAAAATGAAATCTGCAACATTCTTTTTCAGCTATTTGATGTAGGTTACACTAAAGTGAAGATTAGCATAAAGCTCAGTGTTTTATGCCTCCTCTTTTCTGAACAGTGTCACAAATGTTGCTATTACCTCAGCAAGAGCCTGCCTGGGTGTCCTGCAGAGTTCTATAGCAATAGAAGGAGTAAAGAAAGACTTTGACTGGATTAAGTACCTCTGTTTTGCTTTTTATTGCTTATTTTCGCTAACCTCACTATTCCTAGCATTTTTTATTAACTTTGCTACTTATTTGAACTAGGTTTTTAAATTCTTTTACTGTTTGCACTTTAACTGATCATTTTTAAGTGTTATTGAACTGTTTAATTGCTGAGGGCTACACACTCAATGCACTAGCCATTTTTCTGCCTTGAAAGTGTTTGTATTACTGCATCTGTTTTAATTTTTGAAAAAAAAAAAAATCCTATCTCTCTACTAGTTTCCCACCTTTCTATAACCAGTAGAGTCCAGTTTTCAGATCTCACTGAATTCTGGGCTGTTTTGTAGTTTCTGTGTTGCCCAGACCTTACTAAGATAGAAGGAAGCTTCTCTGTTCATCAGTGAGAGTGGTGAGCTTTGAGCAGCCTATTTGTCACTGGAGGAGTGGTATCAGCTCTGAATCTATAGTTTTATTGGCCATTTTGGGGTATTTCTATCCCTTTCATCTTTCTATTTAAAAACCCATGTTTGCATGGTTTTGTGCATTGCGCAGCACCGTTTAACTACAGTTAAACTATTCCCGGTGCCAAAAAGTCTTCTCTTCATATTTTCATTTAGAACTAGCCAGTGTTTTAGTTTCAGCATTCAAAACTGTTTCCTTGTGCTCAGAACTTGCTCAGAACTCATTGTAAGCAATAAATAAATAACAAATTACTACATCACTCAACTTTCCTCACTTGTCAAGAGGAAAACAGTTCTTAGTACTTAAATTAATAAATACCTATCCAGGTATGTTCATGGGTCAACTCCTGGTGTTTTCTCCTGTCCACTTGATAAATCTGGGCATCTTGGAGCAATGTAGCAATTGCCTCATGTACAATGACAACCCTCTCCCCCTACCACCCAACATTACAACCTGTGAGAGATGTACTTATATAGCCAAATTGGAAGCCAAGCTCTCTCCAGCCAAGACTGGACTAGACAGTCAAAAGGAGAAGGTTAACACCTGCACCACACCACACTCAACACATAATCCTTCAAAACCCACACTACCAAAGCCCACACATAGAAACACAAAGCACACACCCATAGTCATGGAGGCTCTCAATAAAAATCTGCCCGAACAACAGAGACCTCCCAAGTTGAAACGTAGACAATCACCACCCTCCAACACTACCAAAATGACACATAGCCATAAAATCAAAAAATCAGTGTGACACAACCTCGGCCCATAAGGCAAAACAATGTACTCAACACACTAGTCATAGATGACTCTATAGTCAGACACACTGATGTCCCACTCATCAGGCTAAACAAGGAGAAAGTTACTGTCAGCTGCCTGTTGGGTGCCAGAATCCACCACATAATGCACACACTCAGGTCACTCCACAATAAGTAAAAATATGACTCTATCATTGTCCATGTTGGTGTGAATTACCTGAGATGTGCCTCCCTGGACTACATGAAAAGAGACATGGAGGAACTCTCGGATCTTGTAGCCCAGGCAGGTATGACCCTAGCCCTGAGTAGCATCCTGCCATCGCCCAGAATGATACCACAGTACAAGGACAAAATGATTGACTTCAACAATTGGTTAAGCTTCTGGTATCATTCTAAGGGGATCCAGTATCTGTCTGCCTGGGACGACATGGTCGACAGACCATGATGCTTTGCCAGAGATTGCCTGCACCTGTCACCCCTGGGATCCCGGATACTGGCTAAGGCTCTTGCCACCTCTATAGTGCCTTTTTTAGGCAAGGTTCAAATGCCAAATTCATCACCATAACAGGTACAAGCAAGCAAACTCTGAGGGTAATGCTGCTCAATGCTAGAAGTCTAAACCTCAAAATGCACTCACTTGAGGCACTCCTTAAAATGGAGAACATTGACATTTGTGCAGTGACAGAGACCTGGTTCAAGGCTCCAGAGAGCACCCTTGCATTACCAGGCTATAATTCATACCACGCCTTTTGGCCACCTAACCTGGACCGAAACACTAAAGGTGGAGGCATGTCCATATTCATTAAGGATAGCCACACCTCCAGGCTATTTGCTCAACATAATGCATCTGAAATTATCCAAGTGCAACTAATACTGGGCAATACTGCAATCCAGGTTGTAGCTTGTTACAGATCCCCCACCATCCCCCAGGATTCCCACTCTTCGTTTCTTAAGATACTGGAAAATATTAAGATACAACCCAATACCTTAACTATGGGCGATTTCAGCTACCCTACCATCAACTGGGAAAACTACTCATGTACCAACTCATTCACTCAACGTTTTCTGGAATTCATAAATTCCAATGCCTTGGATCAGCTTGTCCACACCCCCACCAGGGGCAGCAATATCCTGGACCTGGTCATTACCAATATGGGTAACTGGTGTTCCACGCCAGAGGTCAACTCCTCGCTGGTCAGATCTGCCCACAAGTTAATCACCCTAGACATGGATATCCCACCCCCACCCCCCATTAAGGAAATCATAATCAAAAACTACTTCAAAGCCAACTTCATGCTTCTTAAGACAGAAGTGGCAAACTTCACAATACCCATGCAGACGGAAAATAGAGGTATGACTGCTGAATCTTACAGAAATGCACTGTTTAAGTATATACATGAGTTCATGGATCGTGCCATCCCCAACAGAACCAAGACACTATCCTCCAAAAAAAGGAAGCCAATCTGGTGGTCCCCTGCTATAAACAAACTCTACAACAGAAGGAAGAAGCTGTTGCAAAAAAAGAGTAAAATCCCACGATTGGAGGAACTCCCTGGTCAGCCTCAGCAAGAAGCTGAGATCCCTCATAAAATCCTCCAAAGCCAGTTATGAAAATAAAATCACCACTGATTCCAAAGACAACCACAAAGCATTCTACAGCTATGTCAATAATCTCAATAGCAACACTCAGATCTGCTCTGAGCTACAGCACAATGGCACTAAATATACAGAACCAACCGATATTGGCAACATCTTGGCAGAGAGGTACAGTGCTAACTTTACCCACCTCTCACACTCCAAAGGGCCCATCTTAATACTGGAAGAATGTGAAGCCTCTGTAATCATGGACAAACAAGTAAAGACTGCACTCTCCAAAGCCATAAACACAGCATCCATGGGACCAGACAACATCCCAGGCTGCATATTGCACATACTACAGAACAAACTGGCACCCCACCTAAGTACCATGTTCAATCATAGCCTCACCTCAGGCTATGTGCCTAATGAATGGAGCATAGTGATGGTTATCCCACTCAACAAAAGGGGGTGCCACCACAGATCCCGGAAACTACTGCCCCATTAGCCTGACGAGCCTAGTCTGCAAGGCCATGTAACGTATCATCTTGGAGCTTATACACAAAAACATAGGCGACCTCCAATCCCTGGACCCCACTCAGTTTGGGTTTGTAAAAGGTAGATCATGTCTTCTAAACCTGATTGACTTCTTTGAAGCAGTCACCAGAGCTGCAGAGCCATAGACGTGGGCAAGGTAGTGCACATAGACTATCTTGATCTCGCCAAGGCTTTTGATACCATCCCCCACTCTGGAATTATAGATAAACTCACTAAACTGGGCATAAATCCCTATGTCACAAGATAGGTGGCCGACTGGCTCACTGACAGAACCCACACAGTAAAAGTAGCCAACTCCAAGTCGGACTTCAGACCAGTGATGAGTGGAGTACCACAGGGTTCGGTCCTGGGTCCTCTCCTGTTCAGCATCTACTTCTCTGAAGTGCAGGCCAACACAGAAGGTCTTTGGCTAACAAAGTTCACAGATGACTGCAAACTGGGAGCCATAATATAATCACCTAATGATGTAGACAGTCTACAAAAGGGCCTCACAGAGACAGATGCTTGGTGTCAAAGTCACTAAATACTGAAAGTGTGATAAGAGACCTCAGGACACATGTGGACAATAGTCTCTCTTTGATAACCACATTGCAACAGTAGTCAGGAAATCCTTCTACGTGGCACACCTCAGCATAAAAGGGTTCTCCTCTAGAAAAAAGGAGATCATAGTTCCTCTCTACTCATCCCTCATCAGACCATTATAGACTACAATGCCCTGTTTGGCATGTGTCTCACAAGACACCTACAACAATTGGAAAGGCCACAGAAATACCTCACTAAGAGGATTACCGGCCTCAAACAGATGCCATACGCATACCGTCTCAAAAAACTCCAGCTCTACTCCATTGCATATTGTCTACTCAGAGGCTATCTCTGCCTAACATATAAAGCTATGTCAAACTCAGAGCTACTGTACATGCTACACTTAAAGAAATCCCAATCTCTCCAAACTACACGCTCCAGGGACCTAAACCTTGTCAACACAATAAACAGAACATGCTGGTGGGATAGATTCCTGTCCCAGAGACTTCCCATGCTCTGGAACAAACTACCCATTCATGTCAAGCAAAGCTCCTTATTGGCCCTCTTTAAGAAAAATCTTGATGACTGGATGGGAAATAGAAAATTCACCCCGGGGATCACTTCTGTGGTGCTGCTCGACAGGGGCACAGGAAAATAATTTTTTTGGGTGGCGAAAACCAGGGAACCTTTTTGGCTAGGCTTATGTAGGCCCCAGGGCCGATAGCCTAGTACCTACCTATAAACTTATGTACACCCATGATCAAGTCAGATCTACACAGTGAAAGCTAGACTGCTGATATGACAGCCCTGGTTTCATTTAAATGACAATCTGTCAACAGAGAGCTTTCTAAGGAGGAAAAGCAAATAATTTTAAGTTGGATGCCTCATTTAAGTGGAAAACAAATTAGGTAAGTCAGCCAACAGGTGAATACTTCATACTTAATGAGCATCATGTCTACAAATGCATGCATTTTTATTATAAATTGATCAATTGTGTTGTAATTACTTATTATGAGCTGATGTGTCAAGCAAATATTAACGACCCTATAATTTTTCAGGCACCCATGGTAGAGTACATACATTCTCTTATTATTACATATTTACACATCAGTGCTTGAAAGAGAGAAGCAGCATTTGTAAAAACTAAGCATGTGTGTATTACTACTGAATATATGTTTCTCTCTCTCTCTGTATATATATATATATATATATATATATATATATATATATATATATATATATATATATATATATATATATATCTCATAAAGATATGCTACTTTGTGTAACTACACCTCCTGGAGGATAGAAGAACATGGTGGAATTCTAGGTTATTGTCCTGCATTGTGAGTCTTGAGGTGAAATGGTTTCTTTGAATCACAGATACAACCACACCAGCTACTACATCCAAATTGTCTTTGGGTCAGAAAGAGTGATAGACAGTAACATCTGCACTTTGTGTGTGTGGGCGGGGGGTTACTGTTCTGAAACCATGTTTCAATAGCTACACATGTATCAATATTTTCAAAGGTTAAGAATGCCTGTAAGGAGTACAGCTTTATGTTTAGGCTTCCAGCATTGAACAGTGCTACTTTTATATGAGGATGACTGTGGATGGCTATGTGTGTAGGTTGAGGAGACTGACCTGCCTTTAAAAAGGCACTATGGTGAAAGTGTTATCCAATATATGAAAGCCATGAGAAGAGACACATGGACCATCACTAGCAAAGCAGATAAGGTTGTCAATAATCTCATTCTAGGCTAATATACACTGGATCCACCCTAAAATGAGTCCAGTAGTTAAGTTGTCGCATCATTTTTTGTGCTGGTAGGATACTGTTCAATACTAGTTTCACTCCTTTTCCGGGTACATATTCAGACAGCTCCATCATGTCCCTTTTCACATGGTCCAAGAAGGTGCATCTCAACTCATTCACTCCTACATGTGCAATGATCAGGTCATATGAGTACCTAGGGTGAAGATATTTGAGGGCTTTAGTGTCATTACATATACCGACTTCTAAGAGGCAAATAACCTTTGGCCTGTGTTTGCTCAGTCTGGTGACAGGAACATCTATGTGTCTAACTATGGATTCTCCTATAACCAGGATGTTGCCAGATGAACTAGAATGTTTTTGCTGCCTTAAGGGCTTCAGCATGGTAGTTATGTGGTAGTTATAGTGTCTATGTTTCCTATAGTGTCAGAGCAAGCTGGATATTGGATGCAAGTTGTTCATTATAGGGCTCCATGCAAGAGATAAATCTGAAGGTTTACACTGGTGGCTTTGGCAAAGATTTTTTACTGCCATCAGCATAAGACAGCTTAAAGTCTGTAGTCTCTGGATGTCGCATAGGTGTAGGTGAGGGTGAGACAGTGTTGAACTTATTGCATATAGCTGGTTGAGATTAATGTGAGTTAAATCTTTAAATCTCTCACAGACAGAGTCATCTGGGGGTTAATAGGAACTTGTGCTCTTGTTAGTTTGTATGGCATGATATATTGTACTTATAAATCAACACTAAATGTTGTCAGTGGTAATTACAGATGGATCATCTATGAATCACTGGCTGAAGTTAAATTCAGTAGTATGAATGTTGTTTGAAGTCTAAGGTCATGATTCTGAGACACAGTATATGTTACACAGAGTTGGTTAGTAAATCTGCAAAGGAAGGAACCATTTCCTGATTCACAGACAGCTTTTCTACAAGTCCTCAATCCATGTGATCTTAAAAATCATAGGATTACAAAATCTGCTGAAAAACTAGGAGATATAGATAAACATAGGCCGTGTAGTACAAAAATAAAAACAGTTGCAGGTCTTGTTGCTGGTTGTGATATACTTATGGCTGGGGGCTTGTACTCTGAAAGGCACAGTAATGTAGCGAGACTGTTACACTGTGGTGTAAAGAAGATGCTGCAATACACAGTTCGTTCAGAAGTATTACAAACATGCACAACAAAGAATTACTGAAAATGTAGGTTCATCCAATTCCAAAAACAAGCAGAAAACGAGATATTGTAGTTAATGAAAAATTGATAAAGGTGTCATTAGTTAATTAAATAAATACACCCAGCAACTGTAGTGTCCTGTGCAATCATAGACTTGAATGTATAAGATGACATATATGCAAACAGAAATTAGAGCAATATGGAATAAAATCAACATGATAGCTCCAATAATAGTAGTAGCAACAGGACTGATAAAAAATAATTTTCAATCACACATAAATATGCTATTAAAGTAGGTAACTTCATAAGAGCTACAAAAACTGGCAACTTTAGATACTTTGTTGGTGCTGATACAAAAGCAATGTTGATTCCTGTCAAGGTACTAGGGACCCTAAACATTTGGAGAAATTAAAAAAAAAGAGAAAAAAAATTATTTCACAAGAGTGCTGTTGCTGTGACCTATTTTAGGCACTTTATAGGGTCAGGCTTAAGGCCAGGTATTTTACATTAAGAAGGTGTGGTCTGCACTCCTGTGGGAGGAGAGGGTAGATCCTGCCCTTCTAAGCTGGGAGTTTCTGGTTAAAGGCTTATTGTGCCTGCTTATTTGAGCTGTTTCTTTCTGAAATTGGTACGCCTTGTTTGCTATAGCACAAGACTAGATTCAGACCTGCTGAATCTAGCTTTGTTTGTATAATCTGAGCACTAAACCAGGCCATCTTTTTCTGGAGAAGGTTACCCTGCACCCAAGTGGCAGGAGTGTGCAGTTAGAACTTGTCTGATCGAAGACTGCTGGAACGGGGCTCAGTTTTTAGCTTTTTATTGGTTAATTGGTTCATTTGTTTAAATCAGTTTGCTCATTTGCTGTTATATTTAAAAAAAAATACACTTTATGCATCGTTGCTTAGCTAGGGTTAAAATATTCCTGGCGCTATAAAGTCTGCTCTTCAAATTTTCCCTTAGAACTAGCCAGCTTTTTTAGTTTTAGCATTCAAATCTGTTTCTTTGAGCTCAGCACTTGTTCAGAACTCAATGTAAGCACTAAATAAGCTACAAATTATTATATCACTCAACTTTCCTCACTTGTCTGGAGGAAAACAGTTTTTAGTACTTAATAAATAAGCACCTATCCAGGCATGCCTATGGCTCAGCTCCCGGTGTTTTCTCCTGTCTACCTGATGAATCTGGGCATCTTGAGGCAATACAGCAATTGACTCATGTACACAGACAACCCTCTCCTCCTACCACCCAACACTACAACCTGTGAGAGATGCACTTATATAGCCAAACTGGAAGCAAAGCTCTCTTCACTCAAGACTGGACTAGACAGTCAAGAGGAGAGGGTAAACACTTGCACCACACCACACTCATCAGACAGTCCCTCAAAACCTACACCACCAAAACACACACATAAAAACACAAAACACACACCCACATTCATGGAGGCTCTCAATAAAAATCTGCCCAAGCAACAAAGACCTCCAAAGCAGAAATGCAAGCAACCTCCACCCCCCACAGAACCCAAATGTCACATAGCCCACAAACTCAGTGTGCCACCCAACTACAGCCCATAAGGCATAACATCATACCCAACACTCTAGTCATAGGTGACTCTATAGACAGGCACACTGATGTTCCACTCACAAGGAAAAACAAGGAGAAAGTTACTGTCAGCTGCCTGTCGGGTGCCAGGGTCCACCACATAATGCACCCACTCAGGACACTCCACAACAAGTACAAATATGGCTCTGTCATTGTCCATGTTGGTGTGACTGACCTGAGACGTACCTCCCTGGACTACATGAAAAGAGATATGGAAGAGGTCTCTGATCTTGTAGTCTAGGTAGGTATGACCCTAACCATGATTAGCATCCTGCCATCACACAGAATGATACCACAGTACAAGGACAAAATGATTGACTTCAACAATTGGCTAAGCTTCTGGTGTCATTCTGAGGGGATCCAGTATCGGTCTGCCTAGGATGACATGATCGACAGACCATGATGCTTTGCCAGAGATGGCCTGCACCTGTCGCCCTTGGGATTCTGGATACTGGATAAGGCTCTTGCCATCCCTATAGTGCATTTTTTAGGCAAGGTTGAAATGAAAAATTCACCATCGTAACACATACAAGCAAGCAAAATCTGAGGGTAATGCTACTCAGTGCGAGAAGTAAACCTCAAAATGCACTCACTCCAGCCACTTCTTAAAATGGAGAACATCGACATCTGTGCAGTGACAGAGACCTCGTTCAAGGCTCCAGAGAGCACCCCTGCATTACCAGGCTATAATTCATACAACACCTTTCGGCCACCTAACCTGGATTGAAACACTAAAAAGGGAGGAGTGTTCATATTCATTAAGGATATCCACACCTCTAGGCTAGTTGCTCAGCATAATGCATCTGAGATTATCCAAGTGCAACTAACTCTGGGCAAGACTGCAATCCAAATTGTATATTGCTACAGATCCTCCACCATGCCCCAGGATTCCCACTCCTCATTTCTTGATACAATGGAAAATATTAGGGTACAACCCAACACCCTAATAACGGGCGATTTCAACTACCCCACCATTAAATGGGAAACTACTCCTGTACCAACTCTTTTGCTCAGCGTTTTCTGGAATTCATAAATTCCAATGCCTTGGATCAACTTATCCATAACCCCACCAGGGGCAGCAATATCCTAGACCTGGTCATTACCAACATGGGTGGCCGGTGTTTCACACCAGAGGTCAATTCCTCGTTGGTCAGATTCAACCACAAGCTAATCACCCTAGACATCCACATCCTGCCCCCACCCCCATTAGGGAAACCACCATAAAAAAATTTCTCTAAAGCCAACTTCATGTTTCTTAAGACAGAAGTGGCAAACTTCACGACACCCATCCAGATGGACAATAGAGGTACCATTGCTGAATCCTACACAAATGCACTATATAAGCACTTACACAAGTGCATGGATCATGTTATCCCTAACAGAACCAAGATGCTATCCTCCAAAAAAGGAAGCCAATCTGGTGGTCCCCTGCCATAAACAAACTCTACAACAGAAGAAAGAAACTGCTGCAAAAGAGAGTAAAATCCCATGACTGAAGGAACTCCCTGGTCAACCTCAGTAAAAAGCTGAGATCCCTCATAAAATCCTCCAGAGCTAGTTACAAAAACAAAATTGCCACTGTTTCCAAAGACCACCACAAAGCATTCTATAGCTATGTCAAGAATCTGAATGGCAACACTCAGATCTGCTCTGAGTTACAGCACAATGGCACTAAATATACAGAACCAACTGATATTACCAACATCCTGGCAGATAGGTTCAGTGCTAACTTTACCCCACTCTCACCCCCTAAAGGGCCCATCTCTATACTGGAAGAATGTAAAGTTCCTGTAATCATGGCTGCACAGGTAAAAAACACACTCTCCAAACCCAAGAACACAGCATCCATGGGACCTGACAACATCCCAGGCTGCGTTCTGCATGAACTACAGAACGAACTGGCACCCCACCTAAGTACCATGTTCGATCATAGCCTCACCTCATGCTTTGTGCCCACTGAATGGCACACAGTGACGGTTATCCTACTCCTCAAAGGGGGTGCCAGCATGGACCCCGGGAACTACCACTCCATTAGCCTGACAAGCCTGGTCTGCAAGGCCATGGAACATATCATCATGGAACTTATAAACAAAGACATTGGTAATCTCCAAATTCTGGACCCCACCCAGTTCAGGTTTGTAAAAGGCAGATCATGTCTCCTAAACCTGATAGACTTCTTTGAAGCAGTCACCAAAGTCGTAGATGAGGGTAAGGTGGTTCACACAGCCTATCTAGATCTTGCCAAGGCTTTCAACAGCATCCCCCACTCTGGAATTATAGATAAACTGACTAAACTAAGTATAAATCTCTATGTCACAAGATGGGTTACCAACTGGCTCACTGAGAGAACCCACACTGTGAAAGTAGCAGACTCCATATCCGACTTCAGACCAGTGACAAGTGGAGTATCACAGGGTTCAGTCCTGGGTCCTCTCCTGTTTGGTATCTACTTCTTTGAAGTACAGGCTAAAACAGAAGGTCTTTGGCTAATGAAGTTCGCAGATGTCTGCAAACTAGGAGCCATAATCGAAACTCCTGATGATGTGGATGTCCTACAAAAGGGCCTCAATGAGACAGATGCCTGGTGTCAAAGACATGGCCTCAAGCTCAATGCCAAAAAGTGCATTGTCATCCCTTTTGGTAAAAACTCTGTACCCATGAACTACCACATAGGCAGTAGTCTACTTAACACTGAAAGTGTGATAAGAGACCTTGGGACACAGGTGGACAGTAGTCTCTCCTTTGATAATCACATCGCCACAGTAATCAGAAAATCCTTCTTCATGGCACACCTCATCACAAAAAGTTTCTCATCCAGGAAAAACAAGGTAATTGTTCCCCTTTACTCATCACTCATTAGACCCAATATAGAGTACAGTGCCCCTTTTGGTATGTTCCTCACAAGACATCTACAACAACTGGAAAGGCCACAGAAATACCTCACAAAGAGGATTACTGGCCTCAAACAGATGCCCTAGGCAGACCGTCTCAAAAAATTCCAGCTTTACTCTGTCGCATATCGCCTACTCAGAGGCGATCTCTGACTAACATACAAAGCTATGTCAAACCCAGAGCCGTTGGACATGCTCAACTTAAAGAAATCCAAGCCCTCCAAGCTACACGCTCTAGGGACCTAAACCTTGTCACCACAATAAACAGAACATGCTGGAAGAATAGATTCCTATCCCAGAGACTTTCCATACTCTTGAACAAACTACCTATCTATACAAACAAAGCTCCTCATTAGCACTCTTCAAGAAAAATCTTGATGATTGGATGGGAAATAGGAAATTCACCCTGGGGATCACTTCTGTGGCTCTGCTCGACAGGGGCACAGGAAAATCATTTTCTTGGGTGGCGAAAGCCAGGGTACCTTTTTGGCTAGGCTTATACAGGCCCTAGGGCAAATAGCCTAGTACCTACCTATGAACCTATATAACACACAAGTTTTGAAAGCACTCTGCACCCCAACCCCCTGCTAATTAAATATACCAAATCCGTGAGTGCTCAACAGTGACAGTGGAGAAAAAAGAAAAACTCCTTACCTCACTACCCGTGATGTCACACTAGCATCTGACTAATCTGGTACCCAAGCAGACAAACACACACACACACACACACACACACACACACACACACACACACACACACACACACACACACACAAGCGTACATGCACACATACATTCATACACTTATACACATTCAAACAGAAATGGAGATGGTGATATTTGGCATATTTTGCAAACATAGTCAGATCAATTATCTGCATTCCAGCATAAAGGATGGCACCCTGTATATATATATATATATATATATATATATATATATATACACATACACACACACACACACACACACACACACACACACACACACATATATATATATATATATATATATATATATACACACACACACACACATATATATATATATATATATATATATATATATATATATATATATATATATATATATATATATATATATATATATATATATATATATAAAACTGACACAGATTTACATCATACTGGGATACTTGAATACTCCCCTAATTAAAAAAAAACAAACAAAAAAAAGCACTTATTTCATGCTGTCCTATTACACAGTCTTACACAGATGTAGTTTGCAACTTTCAAAGCTGTTAGAGGAGTGATTAAGGATTAAGATATCATAATGGAAATTTCACAGACAAGTGAGCAATTCAACTAAATGAACAATACATTATACTGTGTCAGGCATACATTTGGCATGCATCACCAATGCAGATGTGTTGCATATCACAAACTAGAGTTTGAATTTATAGCATCTTATAACTTCAGGTCAATGTTGTATATGAATGCTGTCTACTGAAGCTGTATTACAACATATTTACAGAGATGCACAAGCAGAAGAGCCATGCTTGTGGCATGGATGTCTGTGTTAGACAGGCAGCATTCTGTTCATGAATCGCACCTCCTCTTATACATACCGACTTATATTGTCACATATGTGTGTGTGTGTTATGTATGTATGTATGCATGCATGCATGATATAAAATATATGCATTATCAAATGCATGCATGCCTGTCTGTATACCTTCATGCACAAATATATACAAATAAATTTCTATACACACACACACACACACACACACACACACACACACACACACACACACACACCACAAAGCTACTGATAATCCGCATCAGGATGCTATGATGGTACCTATAAAGTGAAGCTGTTACTGTTGTAGCATAAAAGCTACATAGATGACTGACATACAAGGCTGGACAGTACTGACAGTACTGCCTATTTTTGTAATCATAGCCAGCCAGAGTACAAATCCAAGAATAAATGCAAGTGAAACTTAATGCAGATAACTGGGTAATTAGAATAACGCATTTTGTAAATGTTGTTGTGAAATGTGCTGCCTACAGTACATACTAGAGTAACCACAAGGTTTCACAGTGCTTAAAGTTTATTCTTTGTTGGTGGATTACCCCGAGTTTGCAATAATTTGTGAATTTGTTCAGCCAGCAACTTTTGACATTGGCCTTAACGTCTAAGAAATAGATATTAAAGAGGTGTGGGCTCAGCACTGAGCCTTGAGGGATTCCACTGGTGACTTGACCAACCTCTTTGTGGAGGTGGTCTCACCAGTCCTAACTTTCTGGGTCCTATCTTTGAGCCAGTTGGCTATCCAGACTGATAACAGTCCGAGGTAGCATGGTGGATCCATGTGAAAGTGCTTACTGATTTGTATTGTGCTTTTTATTTTTATATTAAAGTTTTTATTTTGCTCTGTGCTGTGTTGCTGCATTCGTTGGATTTTTTACATTGGTACTTTTTGAAGAGGCTTAATTTCTGGCAGTGATATTTTATTTTTGGTTTATATTAAATTTTGTTTGCGTCTTTTGGATTTTCCCGCTTAGGGGTCGCCATAGCGGAACTCCGGTCTGCTAATGATTGGCAGTAGAGTTTTACGTGCTGGCTTGCCGGGCCTAACGCACAACCTTCAACGAAAGAACGCCCGTTCACGCATGTCGCCACACAGAAGACGCTCTAACTGAGAATCGAACGGGCAACATCTAACTGTGAGGCGACAATGCTACCTCAGCACCACCACCGCAGTATGTTAAATAAATTAACATTTACATATTAAACAGTTAAATAATATATTAAATTGCTGTGTAAAATTTCTCAGTAAAAGTAGTAAAATGTTTTTATTAAATTTAATTGGGGTCAAATAGTCTGGGATCAAACTGTCCAATAAATATTCTCATAGACAATAAATGTAAATTTAATTATAAAAGTGTATCCAGTTGCATTGGGATCAAATCGTCCGGTGTCAAACTGTCCTGCTTCCATCAATTTTAATAATAATCATCTCATTATAAACAGTCATTATCATGGTTTTGCAAATCAATTGTGCAATTATGTGAGGTTAAGTTGCAATACCTACCATGACTACTGTGTGATTGTGTGAAACACACCTACAGTGACCATTATTTTTATCACAATTGGAAATCTGAAGTGTACATAGTCAACAAAGTCATTTTTACTGCTGAGTAGGGCATTGTCTGTGAATGAAACTAACTTGCCTCTTGTTGTTTGCTCATTTTAAATACTCATTAATCTGGATTTGCAGGACTAGTATGAATCTTTGTGAAGCAAGTTGGAATACTTCATTGCTGCTACCATGTATTTGTGAGAAACAATGTTGGAATATGTTACTGTTGTTGTGAAATGTGCTGTTGTGTGTTGTGAAATGGTGAAAGCCAGGGTACCTTTTTGGCTAGGCTTGTATAAGCCCTAGGGCCAATAGCCTAGTACCTACCTATGAACCTATGAACCTATGTAGCCAATATTTTTAACCACAATCAGACATCAAAGGTGCACACTTTACTGTGGCCATCATGTGGGTGTGTGTGAAGCAATCTTGAAATATGTTACTGTGGTCAGTGAATATTTTATCACAATCAGACATCTAAGGTGCACACAGTCAATAATGTGACTGTTCACTGGGCATAGGGGCTTTCTGTGGATGAAAATGACTGACTCTCCTGAGATGATAAAGTTGAAGTGCCATTAGTCTGTCTTTGTAGGACTGGTATGCATTTGGGTAAAACAAATTGCATTGCTGCATTGTGCCCACTCTATCATATTTGGACACACAACGTATAAACAAATTGGCAGTAACTGATGAATGCCAACATCGGTGGATTATAATGATAACAGTTTAAGTGGTCTTTTATGATTCAAATGTTCTGAATTGGGTACTTTTGTTATTACTGTCTAGTACACTTTGTTTTATTTCTTGCTGAAAAAATGTTCAAGATAATAAATTTAAACACTCACTCAGAGGAGTGTTACTTTATTAATCAACACATATCATTTGAAAACAGCAAAGAACTCAAGGTACACAATCTACTCCTGTAGTTATTTTTTAAAGTTATGTGAGAGAACCTTATTCCTACGAATCTCTGCTGCTTGAACCTTTGCCATAATACACTCTTGGTAATTATTTCTTTTAGAAGTAATTCCACTGTGTTTCCTCCAACCAAGGTCAGATTAAATGGTCTGTAGTTTTCTGCCTCTCCCATGCTCCCACTTTTGTGAAGCAAATAGCCCTTGTGCACATTGCTAAAATGGGAAGCCGATTACATTATTTCTTTTAACCGTAATTATGAAGTGAATCTGTCAACCCCATTATTTATTAAGCATTAGTACTCATTGTTCTTTTATTACTGATCCTTCTTTAAAAGCATTGATATTAGCAATATCTTCCTTTGATTTAATTCCCTTATCTTGGCTTTTGTGAGCACTGTGCCAAAATTCTCCTGTCACTGACAGTCTCTGCCCACACTTCTTTCTCTTTATAAAGTTTGCCTTTATACAGTTTTTGTACTTTATGGTAGATTGATTTCATTACTAATACATCTGCTGACTGATAGCAGTAGCAATATAAAAGCTGTTTTTAAATTTCAAATTTAGCATTGTACCGCTGTGTTAACAAAAGCAAATGGGAAATACTGTGGTTCACTAATTTTTACTGTAGGAAGTTTGCAAAGAATACAGCAAGACTTTTCTGACAAAAAGTAATCTTTTCACAAGTTCAATTCTCTTTTTTCTATGCTTCCTAATGTACCTTTAAAAAGGTTTTATTAAATTTCTTAATGTAATTTATTTCCTCATTGCTATCCTGACTCTTTGCTATTCTTATATATATATATATATATATATATATATATATATATATATATATATATATATATATATATAGGTCTACTTCATATGACAGAAAGTTCATTTGATAGAAATTCATTTGACTGAGACCTTAACACTGAAAGTTCAAAACACTGAAAACCCATTTGACTGAAACTCATAACACTGAAACATGAAATTAAAAGGATTATGCCCTCTTCCCCACTGTAGTGCGATCCTGGAGATAGTATATATAGTTAGGGGTGTGTGAGGCCGTAGCCCCCCACATACTTCATACATTTTAAACCATGCACATGGACACTTATAACTGCAATGAATAACTCTTTGCAGAAAACAATATTTACCTAAGCTATGTGGGGGCTACACCCCCAACCCCCCTAACTATATATACTAACTCCAGGATCGCATTACAGTGGGGAAAAGGGCATATACCTTTTACTGTAATGTTTCAGTGTTATGAGTTTCAGTAAAATGGGTTTTCAGTGTTTTAAACTTTCGGTGTTATGGTCTCGGTCAAATGAATTTCTATCAATTGAACTTTCTATCATATGAAGTAGACCCATATATACATATATATATATATATATATATATATATATATATATATATATATATATATATTCTTCTTCTTATACACCCTCCCACACATTCATATGTGTGTGTGTGTGTGTGTGTGTGTGTGTGTGTGTGTGTGTGTGTGTGTGTGTGTGTTCTCTGTATTTCATTTAACTAGATTAAAATTGTAAATGGAATTGACTGTCATGTGTGCATTGATGCTTACCAAATCCTCCAGGATATAATAGTCTCTTCTTTAAAACCTCAAAGTAAGTTAAATCCTTTCTCATTTTGCTTTGTAATAGTCAACATTATGTAGTATTCTATTATCTTCACATTTTGATAATGCTGATTTCTGAAACAATGCCCTGTATTAAACCCTGTCTAAAGTTTTCTGTCTTTTACTTTCAAGCCCTTTGGCCCTTTCATATTTCAAATTAGAAAACTTTTAGCTCAAGTATATTATTTATCATTATTATGTCACCATGTTTTGTAAATCTACCTTCCCTTCCCTTTTGTTTTGTTTTCTTTCATTTCTTTGATGTATTTATTTGGTTTTAAATTCTTAAATGGGTATGTGAACTAGCCGTTCTTAAAAGCTTTTTTGTATCATTCTTGCCCCTATACTTGTTAAGCAACAAACCTTCCAACAATCACTACAGTGCCTGTGGGGGGAATTATCTAGGTTCCATGAGAGTGCTTTGTGCTCTGTTCACCATCCTAGCAATGAGGCCATTTTTCTCTTTCTGGCCTAACTTCATCCCTGATGGTGAAATGAGCACTTGCATCACTGCAAGGGCTGCCTATGTCCCTCTACTCTTGCATACATGATCCCCCACATGTATTGACAGAGGGTACAATCACCGGGTTGGGTAGATACTCTCACATCTTTACAGAACCATCCTCCTGCATAGTGATAGGCTTCCACTATCCAGTCGAGTCTCTGCCATTAGAGCATTGGAGCAAGCTCAGTGGGAACCACCATCTACCCCAGTGATGAGCATGCCCATTCTCCCTACCTGCACCACCAAACACCACAGCCATTAATCAAACTTGGGTCAAATGTGCTGTAGTTAGGGCTTTAACCCTCTGTGCCACCAGAGCAGGCTCATTCTTAGACTTTTCTCTAAAACTCATGATCCAGATCACAAGGACAAAGGTAAAGGCAATACATATATATATATATATATATATACATTACAGAATGAGAGCGAGAAAGAGAGACAGACTAAGAGAGAAGTTTAGTGGTGTCAGTGCACTGCTACAGTTTTTGGAAAATATAAGGAGTGGAATACATTGAGACAACACATAGCAGCTCCACATAGAAAAAAATGCAAATTAGCCAGGCAGTGACCAGATCTCAGGATTTATGAGACCTTGCTAAAGTGGCAGTCTAATGTCCATTTTTTGTTACAATGGGGTATTCAGAAGCCTTTGTAATGCATGACACAGAGCTAGATATCAAACATGTAGTTACATGATATAACCTGTAGTAGGATAGACATAGTATCAGTATTCTGAGAAATGGTTTGCATAGTAAATAAGAACATCTGCTTTACTGGTGGCAGTCATGCCACTGAACAGTAATGATGTGGCTGCAATATAAGCAGTCATAAGACTGACATAACATGAATAGTAAGGATGCATGTTAGAGGGCAGGGTCATTCAATGCACATGCACAATGAAATGCCTCAATGGTGTAACTCTGGAGCTGTAAACAAACCCCACAGGACAACAAAAAGTAAAGTGCAAACTTAGTTTATTATGTAATTGAGGAAGAAAGGGAGTGATAATATAGGCAAAATTGGGGAAATGCGAGGAGAGGAACGCAAACAAGGATAACCTTAAGAAAAGATGGGTTGAGGGGAAGAAGGTCCTTTTTCTGCGGGGGGGGGGGGGCAGGTGTCCATTTTATAAGAAGAAAGGTAGGCATCAAAGAGCCTGAAAAAGAAGAATAGAGGAAGTAGGGAATGTATTATATGCAGGCAAATAAACATAAAGACAAAACGTGCAGTCAGAGACAAACAGGAATGGTAAGGACACAAAAGATTGGGAGATTGGGAGGGATTCAAGGGGGCCTCTTTGACTGGCCTAGAGGAGATCCCTACCAAATGTCAGTCACTTACATGCCTGACATCATGGACAGATTCTGACAAAGATGGCCTAGTAGTCAGGGGTGAGCTTGTCATACAACTCTATGAGCTACACCAGAAGGTGCTTGATAGCTGCAGTGCAATAGACCAAGTGCTGGCATACTCAAGATATGACCAGCTACTATGCATGGTGCCAGGTGATCAAGCGGAGTCCTATGGGCCACTCTCACAAGATGAACCTGACAAATGATGCTGATCCAGCACCAGGTGCATAATCTGGCATATCCCAACTGCCCATTGATATTCCATATCTAGCACCACAGCTGGATTTGGAGAAAGATAAGAACAAAATGGAGAATAAAGAAGCACATTATTTCACATGTCTATTACAAATAGAACTGCAATTACATGGTATAGTCATAGATGTAATATATGTACTCTGCTATGTGGTCAGTGTCTCACACCTCTTGATAGAAGCCCCCCTATTGAATTCTCTCTCCTCTGCCACTGCAAGAGAGACTGGGGACCCTGTCAAAAGAAGGTAAGGAAACAAACAGCAATAAAGAAAAGGAAAAAAAGTTAAAACACGCAGTGATATATATTTCTTACTGTAAATGCTGGCACACTGTCCCTAACTTCTGCCTCCCACTGATGGAGAAGGCCAGTATGGCACTTCTGTAGGTCACTATACAGATGCTTACACTGCTTGCCAGAGCAAGTCATATCAGAGGCATCACTTACTACCCTGGCAGGCTGGTATCATGCATCCATTTTATATAATACACCATCATAATAACCCAGGACATGCTCCTGATAGTCCCTGTGCAGCAGGTAAAAAAGATTGTACTTTTCTAGCTGCACAGTCTGGGAGGCCTGCTGAATCCAGCACCTGAAGAAGCCAAGTGGAATCTGTGTTGCTTCATAAGGAGTTTAATGGAAGCCTCACTTGCACAATGCTCATATCATCACCAGGGATGAAGTTAGTCCAGGAAAAGAAAAATGCTCTCATTGCTGTGTCATTTGTATAATATGGGATCAATGGTGCACTAGTGAAAATATCACTAGTACAAAGCTGTTGCAATATGTGTTTTGCTGTCTCCATGCATAAGCATAGTGTGTACATGTCCTAGCATTAGTCAGAGTATGAGCAGAGAAACACATTAACACAGCCAGGGTATGACAGCACAATGTATTATAACTGTGATTCAGAAACAATCATGCTAAGTTACAATGCTATATTTACTTTGCTACACAGCTCATTTTAGCAGGATAAAAAGCTCAGGCAGGAAGAGTATGTTAAGATGTGTAATCCAGGAACAGGAATTCAGTACAGGCTTTGTACTGGAATACTTGCACATTGAAAAAAGACAATACACCTGGCAATGTACCCATGCAGTGCACTGAGCAACAAGGTGCATGGCAGCAACAGGGACAGAAAGTATACATACCTCAAACGCATAACAGGTGATGAAGGGGAGGATCACAATGACATACAACATAGCACAAAGACAGGAGAGGTAAATGCCCAGCTGGTGGGGGGCATACCTCTCAAATGTCTATATCTTTCCAGAATATCCAGATTTTTCTCTTATATTTTGATCTGCTCTTTATAAAACTGGTCATTTTTTGCAAATCATTGAGGACTGTAATCACTAAATAATGATATACATTTAAGTTTCAGACTTCATATCCTTCAGAAAAATGCATGGCAATGTGAAACCTGTTATTCAAATAACTTTCTAAGTCTATATGAGCAATATTTATAGTCTGTCCCTGATTTTCGGCCTTTGTCCCCCCCATTATTTTTTACTTTGCCCAGATTTCTGGTGATTAGAGGTTGAGAGATATGGTAGGGGGACTCACCATGACAGAAGACACAAATTAAGTCCATGACTGTTAAAAGTTCCAGGGGAGTACCATGGCCTATGCTCACAGATTGCAGGATATTTTACAGGGAAAACAGTGAATCTGTGCATAGGTCTAGGCATGGATTAGTGTAAAAAGAGAGGTGGGAGTTGCAGGATGTGCACAGCATTACTGTCTGTTAGAACAGTGCTGCAAAAAGGTGGGCATTAATAACACATCCCTCGCTACCATTGTTAAGGGCTAGAGTGAGAATGGACATAGTACAACAGCAGACAGTTATGTACCAAAATGAGATGTATGGATCAGTTGTGGAAAGTTATGCATATACAGACTGCCTGGTGCATACCAGCAGGTATACATGTCTTGTCATGGGCCAAAGAAGCAGCATGACTGGAAAGAGTCACCATCCAGGAAATAGATGTGCCACTCTAGGCCTTATGCACACATGGCATGTACATTTTTGAAAAAGATAAAACTGACAAGGTTTTCTGGGACTAAAGCTGACAAGGAGTGATACAAAATATCGATGCTGTGAGTGGCCAAAACAGGACAGAATTGCAGGTGTGTTGCAGGGTTACTGATATGATACTTTATACTAGGATCAAGGTACATGACATTGCTAGGAACAAATACACTACTGGATATGGACCACCCTCACTGAAGTAACTCATGGAAATGGAAGAGTTCCTGTTAATCCTATCCGGGTCAGATGAGTGAACCCACATAACTGCCAGTAGCTTGAATGTTGGAGCTGAGCCTGTGAAGATTGCCTTAGTGCCTGCAGGGGATGCACCAGATTAGTAAGAGAAGTATAGTTCAACTTGTATGCTGACCTCCATGTGAAAAGGGGTTATTCATCAGAACATTTATGCATTCTTGTCCTACATGTACTGTGGGACTGCAACTCTGACAATCTGCATCATAAGGTATGTATGTGCCCATATGCTATTCATATAATTGGCCTATACCAATAGGTGTGATATGGATGGGGGGGTGAGGCACATGTTCCAGCACTGCCACAGGTATGTTATACTTATGCTTTCACAGATTACACTAGTGAAGGGTCCAGCACAACAGGGCGTCATACGCCTGATATCAGAAGGCCACATGTGCACATGACACAGTCAGATGGCACAGTGGCACTATCAACAATGCTGTCATTGAAAAGAATGCAAACAGCACCCCATATGAGGTAATATCAAAAGTGCAGGCCAGATCTCTGGCATCACATATATTAGTTCTAGATGTCCTATCAGTTTGAACTGAATCAGTCTACAAAGGAGGCAACACCATGAATGGCATCCATCAGTCACACTGCCTCTGACATACATGCATCTAGCACAGGGGAAAAGTATCTTGGCAGTCATTACTGTCATGACTCCAGGTTTTTCCCTGAACTAGGTACCTCACTTGACATCAAACAGCAGGTGTGTACATCAGTGAACCATGCACAGACTATACTACAAATGGTGAGCATGCTAGCTAGCCTGCATAAAGATATACAACAGTTACAAATAGTTTGATACGACATGTAGTGCATTCGGGCATCCCATATACATATATGGAGCAGGCATGCTTGTTCACTTCACTGGTAGCCCATATGGCATCCATAAAGCATGTGGCAAATTAGCTTTGTTATGCCTTTGCTGGCCATAATAGATCTGGATGCATGGTGGATCATGATAGGTTAGGGTACTCAGATGGTGCACACTGTTCCAGAGACTGCATCACTGTCACATCTGGCCATGTCAGCCACCACACCTGGGTGTGACCATACTGTCTTATGGTTGTGGCTAACAGTGCCATCTGGTTCCACCCATTGGATTTCTCACCAAGCCAGCTCAGCCTGATTCACACAGTTCCAGATCATCATATTTCCTTACTGGCTGTAACAGTACCATGCCTAGATGAGGCTAGCTGGATGGCTATGAGAGCTTTCCATCTACTGCCTCCCAACATGGCCAGCCACATTGGGGTACCTGTATAAGCTCCTGAAGTGCTGTGCTATCTCTTGTGCACAATGTATTGAGCCTTGAAACTGCAGGGTCACATAGCTCATCTTGACAATATTCATGATGTGGGTGCTCCACCATGACACTGGAAGATGTAATGCCTGACTTCCCTCAATCTGCAAGGTGTATGAATAGCCACCATATCCACCTTCCATGACCCTTATCAATATGATCACATTGCTGTTACCTGTTACTGTGTCCCAAATCACCTGTTCAGATAATGACTGTGCCCTGGCCACCTTCTGATCTCTGTGGGTAAGCTAATCTCTGATTTATAATGTAGCCAGTTAGTGCATTGTAATGCGTAGACTGAACGTGATAATACCCGTATCAGTTTTATTCTTTGTTATCATTATCACGTTCCATAGCTGTGGACTAGATGCTACCATGTTGCCAATACTGTCATCTGCCTCTGCCTTTTATAGAGAGCTGGTGCATCATCTAATAACTTTGTGTCTGATTCCTCACCTGTTGCTGAAACAAGTTGTTCAGGTTGCTCAGGTGCTACTGCACCATTCTTAAGCCATAGCTGCTTCTGTACTCCAATAACATTGCACACAGATGAATAATTGACTACAGGTTTTAGGTGCATAATGCATCACTCCACCAGATAAATCTAAGCACGGGAAATACCTCTTCAAGAATCTAAACACATATCGTACAGTGCTCTGTGTTTCTGAATGCACAATTGTTGTACCCCCATCTCTACTATGGTCTGGAGGTTTTTGGATGGGGAGCTTCCACCCATGATTCCAAGGCATTTTCAGCATTATCTACAGCACACAGCTATGGACACTATTAATGTAGCCTGTTGCCTTCTGAAATGGGGACAGCAAATCCTAGCTTATGTACCTGGTTATGCATGCACCTACCAGGTAGATGACACACACAAGACACTGGTAGAGGATGCATGAGTACCCGATGTGGGAGTTATGGGAACTGCCTAGTTGATACATAGATACATTGTATACTATGCTTTTTGCAGTATGCCTCACCTGGCAATTGAAGTAGTGGAAGCCTTTCTGGTTAATATACTGGAAACAATGTGGAGCAGGATGAGCCTTTTGGCAATGTGGATGCAGTAAATGTTCTCTGGGTTTGCAGGAATATATGCTATGACAAAAAATGATTGCATAGTGGTGATAATTTCCTCTGATGTCTGTGGAAAACATATAACTCCTTTATATGATGTAACATCATGTTAATGAATTGGGAGTAGAATATGTGAGGCTAATTCTTGTGAGTTTCCCAGTGTTCCCCTGTCAGAGAATGAAAGGTCCTTGTAGTAAAGATGGCAATGCTATACAAACCTTCATATCTAATGGGGTAGGCAGTGCATGCATCCCATTTTTCTATTTGTGGGTGGTGGCACATATCTTCTAACTAATGTATGGTGCCTCTGCCCACACAACAGGTATTAACAATGTGTTGGTCATAGAGCTGATAGTATTGTAGCTGCTGGTGGACTCACCTGAACTGAGTGGGGTGATAACAAGCAACATCAAGGGCACTGGCTTTGAGCCATATTAATCTAAGGCCACTGGTACTCCTAGCATAAAAACATGAGTAAGGCTCCCTAAGAAATCCTGGAGTTCACAACAGATGAGCATCGGGGTGGTTAGTGCTATATTTATACATCTACATTTCCACGTTAGCGAATTTTGTGTTACAGTTGCTGCTGTAGCATTCATTACTGTAGAACTTCACAGGGTTTGTGCCCTTATGTATTATGCAAAAGGACTAAACTACAAAACATATATTATCACTCTGAATATTTCATGCAGTCAGCATTTTTATACAAGTGTGCTTTAAATTCCAGGGGATCTAAGATGTCATTTTTGTAACAAGCATGTTTTGGAGAAATCTTGGCAACAGACAAGCATATAGTGCATTTTCCAGGGATGTTGGTGGTCAAGTGAGCAAAGGACGTGCAAACTGTCTGGAAGACTCTGAGAGAGAAAATGTAGAATTAACAGCTAAGATCAGCACTTGGCATTTGCAAATGAGTTGAAGAACAGGGACTGTAAACAAGTGCAGCTTACATAAATAGCACTGAAAAAGAAGGTCAGATGACTACCAGATCACATAAAGTATTTAAGAAAGGAACTGACCACCTTGAACTTTATAATCATTTTTTTACTTCATATAAAGGTAGAGGAGACTAGAACATACCTAGCATCTTGATTCACTGATTATAATTAAATATTAAACACACACACACACACACACACACACACACACACACACACACACACACACACACACACACACACACACGCGCGCACACACACACACACACACACACACACACACACACACACACACACACACACACACACACACACACACACACACACACACACACACACACACACACACACACACACACACACACACACACACACACACACACACACACACACACACACACACACACACACACACACTCACACGCACACACACACACACACACACACACGTGCGCGCGCACACACGCACACACACACACACACACACACACACACACTGTCACAAAGCCAGGGACTCAAGTGTCTTGTAACTTACACAGGGTACTGCTCACACTCGAACTTGAATACAGTTTCACTGAGTTGCTGATGCACATTACAAGTTCGAGTGAAATAAGTGCAGCAGCTATAAGGACAGAAAGGGAGGGAGTGGATGTGTAGATTAGATTGGAAGGGTATTTAAGATTAGGGAGTGGAGTTTTAGGCTTAGGGTGCACGAAGGCAGTTTTAGGCTTTGGGCGTATGAAGGTGTTTTAGGGTTAGACAGAGGAATTTAGAGTTAGGGCACAATCGTGGAGCTTCGAGTTAAGGAAGGGGAGTAGAGTTTTAGATTTAGGGAAAGGCTGGGGAACCTAGGTTATGGATGGGTTGTGAAGTTTTAGGATTATGAAGGAAATGGGGACTTAGGTTTAGGAAGGTGAGTGAAGTTTTAGGGTTAGGGAGTGAAGACACTGGATAGGAAATTGGTGGGATTTTTGGGTTTCAATTTATGGCTCTGGTAGAGCTGTACAGTTTCATAGGTTTGAGTGTTGAGAGGGCTAAGTAGTTAAGTAGATCAGGCCATTGGGAGTTAGGACACTTGCATTTTTTGCAAGTGTCAGCGAGTAAGTGTGTCATGAGCTATTAGCAAGCAATCACTAGTAGTCGACCATATATGTATATATTTCTATCTATCTATCTATCTATCTATCTATCTATCTATCTATCTATCTATCTATCTATCTATCTATGTCTGTCTGTCTATCTGTCTATCTCTATACAAGCATGAACTGTACTTTGCAAATATGTTCTTAGAAATACACAGAACTCTGGATGTAATACGTTGGACTAAATGTTATACTCAGGCAACCAGAAGTAGCAGAACATGAATTGTATCGTCCTTTCTGTGTACTCATTAATTTGTATGCACGTCAAGACCATGACCACGATTAGTAGTTTTGGAATTATACTATAACTTCCAGAATGCAGCACTCCTTCCTCAAACATGTAGCCACACCCAATCTCAGACATGTTCTGGAGAGTATACATTTTCACTGCTATAAAAGAAATAAATACTCATGAAATGGCAAGCCTTAGCAAAAAAAAAAAAAAAAAAAAAAAATTCCATTTAACAAAATGTATAACAATAAACCATAATGAATGCATATTTTTTTTTTGAAAAAAAAATGTAACACATCTTGATAGGCAAAATAACAATGCAATTTTAAAACATGGACGCCATGAAAAACATAGCATATGCCTGGCTACACTCATGAAGAGCAAGGATCATTGTTAGACTAAAACATTTTTCATAAGCTCTAGTAAAACCTTTCCATTAAGAGATTACAGTGGTCACCTTTGCCATTCTACAGCACTACTCATACCACTCAGCAGTCGTAACATACCCCATTCATGCCCACATTAACATCCTCCAGACTCATGTACACTTGCATCAGCCTTGACCCTTTTCTCACATGCACTGTAGACACACTACCAACCCCTGCTGTGACCGGTACAACAAATCTACCTGATTCCATTTCCAGAACCTCTAAACTTTATTATTAAAAAAGGGTCACATTGGAGTGTGGCCAGAGAAATTCCAAAGCTGAATTAAAATTTGCAATTTGTCAGAAGTTGTCATTAGAGATCTGTACTTCATTGTGAAAAAATGGGTCTGCTACAAGTTGATACTGTTTTAGGCAAAGACAGTCTTCCAAAACTTCCTACATAACTAAACAGAATTAGGACAACATTCATGTATTACTGCTCAATACTTGGAGCTGAAACCTATAAAAACTGCACAGCCTACAAGGACTAGGTACAGCAGAACATGTACATACAGTATATGCATTGTCACCGAGTCCTCTTTCAAGACCAGTGAACGCATTCCATCAGTGGAGGGCTTCAGTGCCTATCACTCAAACAGACCTACCACATTAGAAGTAACAATAAGAAAGGAGATGTCTCTATATTCTCTAAAACAATCTCACCTCAAGACTTGTTAGGTAAGATGATGATTCGGAACTCATCCAAGTCCTCCTCACTATAAACCAACCTATTACCACATCATAGATAACTACAGGACCCCCTCTATATTCCCCATGATCCATAATACCTACCTCACCAGTACAGAATCCGTATATATTAAGCCAAAAAACATTCTCCTATGAGACTTCAAGTACCCACCATCAACTGGGAGATTTATACACCCTCAAACATTTATGCCAAGAGATTTCTGGACTTCATAAATACCTACTCCATGGATCAGTTAGTCCACATCCCAGTCAGGGAAGATAAAACCCTGAACTTACTCCTTATCAATATGAGATAGCTCTGCTCCGTGCCTGTTGTAACCTCCTCCCTGGTCAAATCAGGCTAAAAGTCAGTCACATTCACCTTAAGACCAAAGCCAGAAATATCCTCTAATACTTCAGTATTCAGAGAGTATGCAAAGGCTAATCTATTAAATCTGAGTGATGACCAGACTAAATGGAAAAGCCCCTTTGACCTTAAAAATCCCACTGTTTATAATAAATCCCTTACTGTCATGTTCTGTGCACATGTATATAGTTGCATACACACATCTGTCCTCAGAAATAAATACAATGGAAAATTCGCAACCAAATCCATGTGGTGGAACCACCATATAAACAGGCTGTATAACAGAAGAGAAAAACTTACTCTCTTGTATCCAAAAAGACTCTTGCAAAACTAAGCAAGGAACTCTAAATCCTGATCAAATCAACCAAAGTCAGATATGAAGTTAAAATAGCCATTCAGGTGAAAAATATCCACAAAGCCTTCTTTAACTATGTTAAAAATCTTAGAAACAATATCCAGAACTATTCAGAAGTAATAATAAATGATACCACATACTCCTACCCAGAGGACAGTGCCAGTATAAAAGTAGATGAATTCAGCTCCAACACCCCTCACCCCTCCAATATTCTAAGATTAAATTACCACATCTACTTCCTCCCATCAACTCTCCTAACAAGAAGTTCTCAAAGTACTAAGGCCAAGAACATTATATTTATGTGGTTGGATGACATACTTGGCTGCCTACTGGCATGCCTAAAACCAAAATTATCAGACCTCCCTGCAGGGGCTGTTCAAAATTAGCTTTAGAAAGAAGTTATGTACTCACCATAATGTTCCATCCGTACTGTCGATCTTCATTCATCCTTGACAGATGGGTTAGGTTCTGATATTGGAACCATCTTGGCCGTTACCACCGCTCGCGCCAGCCAAAAACCCCTAGAGCTTCACCTCTACCCAGCATCCTTCTCTCTCAATTACCTCGGATCAAGTTTGCAAAAAAATATTGAAACAACTATATATATATATATATATATATATATATATATATATATATATACATATATGTGTGTGTGTGTGTGTGTGTGTGTGTGTGTGTGTAAGTTAAGCCAGATGGAACCCTTATCTATTTGTGCTTGGACAACATAATAGTTCAAGTGAATTTGATTCACTTCAGCAAAAAATCTTTGAGGTCGGGGGATAGAGTGGGAAAGTCAAGGATGAATGAAGATAGACAACACAGATGGAATGTTATGGTGAGTACATAACTTCTTTATCTGATGTTGTCAATCTTCAATCCATCCTTGACAGATGGGACAGAGTCCCTAGCTACCTAGAATCTTGGGCGGAGTCATGGAAGGATATTCCTGAGCATCATCGAGACAAAGGATGGTCTTCCCCTAGAGACCAAGTCCAATTTGTAATGAGTAATAAAGGTAAGTGGAGTAGCCCAAGTAACTGCTGCACATATATGATCCATTGAAGCTCTAGACTGAAAGACACTGAAGTGGCTATAGACCTTGTAGAATGTGCTTTGACAGGTTTAGGCAAGGTTAATTTATTCTCATCATAAATGAATGAACTGCAGTCTTTCAGACACTTACAGAGAGTAATCTTGTTGATTGCCTTGGCCTACTTTGCACTGGAAAAAGAAGCAAACAGTTGACTTGATTGTCTTATGTTTTTTATTCTGTGATGCAAGAAACATAGTTGTCTATGGATGTCTAATAAATGTAAGGTGTACTCTCATTTGTTAGAATGATTTGGGAAGAAAACTGGTAAATTAATTGTCTGGTTAATATTAGCCTCTGATACAACCTTGGGTAAAAAGGAGGGGTTCGTTTGTAAAGATACCCTATCCTTATGGAAAACAAGGTAAGGAGGTTCAGATGATAAGGCCTGGATCTCTGAAATCCATCTGGCAGAGGTAATGGGTACCAAAAAGAGTGTCTTCCAAGATAAAAACTTCAGATTACATTCATTCGAAGGGAAAATGTATCACTGCCTGAAGTACTAGATTCAAGTCCCAAGGAGGAGTCGGACCTTTGAATGGGGGTTTTAACAGAAGAGTACTTCTCAGGAATGATTTACAAAGTCTATGAGAGGCTAAAGAACTTTCGTCCAAACCATTATGAAAATTAGAGATAGCAGCTAATTGTAGTTTGATGATAGAAGGAGAAGCCCAGCGTTAAGCAGAGAGGCTAAAAAATCTATGACATGTTCTATGGAAGGTGAAAAAGGATCTATTTGTTTATCAAGGGACCAAATCATAAAGGTCTTCCACTTACTGCAGTACAGTTTTCGAGTGGAAGGTTTGCAAGCTGATAAAAGGATGTGGCATACCGGAGAAGAAATATTAGGACACCTGGCAGTTAATGGAACTAGACAAACTATGCAGTCAGCTTGGGGTGCAAAATGTTTGAGTGAACAAGACCATCTGGATGGGACAGAAGATCTAGCACTGGGTCCAGAATCAACGGTTGTCAAATTAGATAAGGGCAAAGATAGGGGAACCAAACGTGTCGAGACCAAAAGGGAGTAATGAGAATAACTGTGCTCTTCAACCTGAGTGCTTTCTATAAAAATATGGGAATTAGAGGCACAGGGCAAAGGGATATAGGAGACTGGGGGGGCAAACCTGGAGGACAGCATCTCTGGGTGACTTTCCCAGAGAGGGAATCAGGGTGAAGTAATTGCTGCACTTGTTGTTTAAGGGAGATGCAGACAGATCACAGTAAGGCTTACCCCAAAGATGGAAAATCATCTTCTCCACTTTTTGATTGAGACAGCACTCATGAGGCTGAAGAATGCATCTGCTCAACTTGTCTGCAATCACATTGGCACTTCCCAGAATCTGCATTGCTATCAGAAAAATGGTTGGAAGAGGTCACCCGCTGCCACACTTTGAGGGTTTCTTGACAAAGGGGGTAAGACTTCTTGCTTCTTCCCTGCTTGTTGATGTACCAAACCACTGACATATTGTATGTTTGAATTGCAATAGTCCCCTGAGGAAGAGCTGTTTGAAATGCCTTGAATACAAGAAGCTCCACTCTTATCTCCAGGACATTGATGTGCAAGTTGGCCTCTAATGGGGGCCAACTGCCTTGGACCATCTTGCCCAGAAAATGCCCCCACCCCCATCTGGGAGGCATCTGTGGTCACTATGGCTGTGGGTTCTGGAAAAACAAAGGGAGGAACGTGAAGAACTTGTTCAGACTGTATCCACCAGAGAAGATCCATTTTGCAACAGTTGGTGATCAGGACTAGGCCTGACAATGGGTGATGAAGGATAGACCACTGAGAGGCTAGTAGCCATTGCAGAATTCTCACATGGAACCTAGCTAGCAGCACTAGAGTTATGGAAGTTGCCATACATCTTAGAGCTTGCATGACTAACTTCTTTCTGTGGATTAACTCTTGAAGCTGAACCACAATTCTCTGATGTTGTTCTGGAGGAAGAGATGCTATTGTTGTTTAAGTATCTAGTACTGCCCCTATGAATTCTAAATTTTGTGTTGGGGTTAAAAGTGCCTTTTCTAGATTTACCGTGATCCTCAGATGGGCACAAATGTTGAAGGCGTAGTCCCTGGCTGTTATCAACTGATGCTTGGTTGAAGCAGTTGTGAGCCAGTCTTCCAAATACGGGAACACACAGAATCCCTTGGATTGGGTGGAACATCTGGGATTTTCTTGTAAACAGGGGGAAGTTAAAAAAAGGGAATGGTATAGCCTCTGGATACCATCCTTTGCACCCAGAAATCTCTTATGTTTAGCCACGTGTTTAGGTGCAAGGATAAGTGACCCCTGACTGCCTCCACAGGAAGACAATCAGGCCTGCCTTCATGAACACTGAAAGGGCTTGCCTGGGAAGGAATCCCTGAAGCCCTGGTTTTGCAGACTGCCTCTTCCACAAGGGCAGCATCTTACATTTTAGTTCCCCCTCTCCCTCTGGGGAAACTCCTTCCACATGTGTCTTGGAAAAGCCCTTGGGATTTTTTTCAGCCACATCTTTCCAACACTCTTCTGGTTACTAGAAAATTACCTTTGGGGGTGGAAAATGTAAGCCCACAGCAGAAGGGGTCTTGCCATCTTTCTCACACCTGGATAAAGTCTCTTTCATTTTCAGGCCAAACAAGGATGTTCCATCAAAAGGAGCATTAATGAAAAAAGACTTAAATGGTTCCACAAAAATCATATAGGTGCATCCAGGTGTGTCTCCTAATGGCTACACCTGTATCCACTGCTTTAGATGCCCTTTCAGCTGTATGGGCAATCAGCCTCATGGATGAAATGGACACAGACTCCAGGGTGGCTAGCTGGGAAGCCACTTTCTCTTGGACTCTCTCAGCTATAGCTTTTGCCAGCATGTCTGACAACTCCTTAATCAGATTCCATTGGAGTCTGGTGAAATGTGGCAAAGGTCGATGAAGCGTAGACCCACTTCCCAAATTTGTCCATAGCTGGGACTCCCTGTTGGGCAGATGGACAGAGGAACTCTCCTCAGTCAGTTCCTTTTTAGTGGCAGCAGCTACGATCATTGCATCAACTGCTAACGCCTTAGCCCAAAACTGTTTATCTGCAGGTGTGGACAGTATCTTGTCTGGCCTTTTGGGAATGGGCTTGATAGTGTCAGGAGCCTTCCACGCCCACTGAGAAATCAATTGAATGAGTTCATCAGTGGGCAGAGTCACCCAAGAGGTAGACAGGCAGGTGCAGAAAGCCTGCAGGTAAACAGAATCCTCAGAGGAAGAGTTTTGGGACTTCCAGCCACCCCTCTTTTTTAGAATTTCCAAGATGCCTCCAAATGAGGCATCTTCAGGGGGGGACCCTTCCTCCATATGGAAATCTGTATCTTCAGTGACTGATTTCTGGGGGGAATCCAAGTGCTTTCTCTTGCACTTCTTTTTCTGAGGGACCTCCTCAGTGGGATAATCTGGGGAGGTATCAGAAGAAGACAGTACTTGTGGCTGTAACACCTGAGGCTTCAGCACCTGCTGTCCCAGTGGAAAGGCAGGAGGAATAATAGAACTAGAGGGAGGTACCTGTTCTGAGGGGACAGGTGTCAACTGAGTCTCTGCAAGAGAAAGGGCCATCTGCATAGCCTCAAAGGCCAGCCCCCCTGAAGAGGGAAGGAAGCACGGAACCAAGAAAGACTGCATCAGGACTGGAGTCACTCCCCCTCTGAAAAAACATCTCTCAAGATGGAAGCCTGAGTGGAACTAACTCAAGCTGAAGCCCTGAGGAGTAGGGATGGCTCTGAAAAACCTGGAGTCGAGACCTGGTCCCTGGAACCGACAGGGTAGCCACAACTATGGGAGGTCTCTATTTCAGAAGTAACCGAAGAGCTCAGGGTAACTGCCAGCTCTGAAGATGTGAACAACTCAGGAGCTGACACAGTTAGTGCCAGGAGATCCAGAACAGAGGATTCTAAGACCTCTGAGGAGATTAGAGGAGGAGTAGTCAATGGTGGGAAAGAAGTCTCAGTACCAAGACTGGAGGAAACCAGTACCAAAGGTGGGCCTGAAAGCCCTCTAGCCCACACAATTCTATTTGCCAGCCTCTCCACATTGAGTTCTGAGACTTTTGGTGGAGCAGACTGACAAAGTGGAAGGGGACTTAGGCCTCTGCAAAAATACTTCTGGTAGTTCCCCAGCAAAGGGATCTATTGATAGAGAATATGTCCTTCTAGCTAGAAAGGTCTTAGTTGGTGAGATAGTTGCTGTTTCCTGTACCGAGGCGTTCAATGTCGAAGGGCTAGTGACTGTAATCAGTGCTGAAACGGACATTGTCGGCACCAGAGTGTCAGCAGCAGAGTCCTGTGATTCCATGGGAACTTTTGGAACAGAGCTCTTCAATTGTTTGGGATTTTGGAATTGAAGGGGAGGATGGAACAGAAAGACTTCTTTTTTAACATTTTTCAGTAGATGATGAAGAGGAATGGGATGAAATATCTCTCTTCACTTGATATGCAATGGATAAGGCTTTCCCAAAGGCTGAAGGCAAAAGTCCTTTTAGAATCAACTTATTATGCCTTTCCACTGGAGCCCTGTCACTGAAGGCATGATAAATTCTACAATCTTCCTGTAAGTGGTGGGTGCTGAGACAATAAACAGATAAGGAATGGAAATCAGAGGAGGGAATTTTATGGCAACACTTCTGGCATATTTTGAAACCAGAGGGGACCTTAGTCTTCTCAATCATGACAAGATAAGGAGAAACAGGGAACAAAGACCAGCTAAAGTAGAACACAGAGAGCAATTATATTTTTACTATTTTTATATTTAAACAGGTGAAGGAACTATCAGCAGTGATAGATTGAAGAAATACAGTAGTGTGTACTGGGAGGAGAAAAACATGAAAGAGAGTGCGGGTGGACTATCAACAATGATAGCGGGGAGTACATGAAATTGTAAAAGGGAAGGGAGTATCAGTGATGATAATTAAAGAAATACACTAAGTGTATGAATAAAGATAGGAGAAACATTAAGAACAGATTAAGAAAGTAGGAAAACTTGACAGAAAATTTACCTAAACCAACTAGGCTTGTGAGTAACTGCTTGACATGACCATTTTGGAAAGTGGTAAATGAGATCTGAAGTAATTGAGAGACAGGGATTCTGGGTAGAGGTGCTTCCATATTTTTTATTCATTTTTTAATCAGGCTGTGACTGTTGCTTCTTTAATATTATGGCTGTGAACCTGCCATGTTAACAGTATGAGCTCTGAGTTTTTAACAGATTCACAAGCTATGTAATGGTTATGACAGCAGTGTTTTATATATTTACTATAAGTTTTAGCATGCTATGTTGATTGTCTTTAACAAAATGTAGTTTTGTTCTAAGCTTGGATCTAAGTTATTTTAAAACATGTTTTTGTTACAAGTGCACTATGCAAATGGGGAGTAAGTATTGCTATATTTCATTGCCTCATTTTTATTTCATTGCCTCATTTTTAATTAATTAATTGCCTTTTAACTAGATTGGTTAGCTGGTTCTTAAATAGTTGTGTGTAGGAATTGTTTTCAGGATCTGAGGAAGGCACATGCCGAAAGCGCTTATCCTGTTCTTGTTATTGTTGTATTAAAGTTCCAGTTTTATGTCTGTGGTGTTACGCTCCTTTTATGTCTTCATTTTAAGCAGGAATAATACATACAAATAATAATTACAAAATGTTTTCATTCTAAGGATCTCAGTTTTAAAATGCTGTTAATACTTCTAGGCCGATGACCTGCATGCAGCCTGAACTGCAATTCTAGTTCCTTTTTCTCTAGAATACTGTTAAAGTCACTCCCCTGACACTTAATCTTACTTTATCCATCAAGAAGAACAAACCTTATTTGAAGGTGTTACAGCCTAGACAACGGGTGGTATTTATAGACAAGTTATCAAACAAGCAAGGCCATGGAAGGTGCTTGGCAAACTAGGCAGGCATTCTCCAATCCACATAAAGGGAGCTGAAGGTGAGCCACTGAGCAGGAAAGGTTTACGGGACAGCATGAAAATGCAGTAGTCAGAGGAGGGCCTTCTCCTAATGAAGCCCATAATCAGCATGGTGTGCTGCTCAGTTAGAAAACTTGAGTAGTATGGACATGGCATCATCTATATTATATATGTTAACCTGAAGGTCAGTGCATCTACACTGCTAGTTAGAAGTGTGCTGCTATGCACTTCAGTGGGTGGGGGGTGGATCACCACAGGAGGAGTGTAATCATTTGAAATATTGGGACTTGGGAGACTGAATGGTTGAAAATCTCAATATATACTTACTGAATCCGAGAATGCCATTTCTCAGAATAATCCCTTTTCTCCGAGGTATATCAATGTTGGAATTGGTATATAACTTCAAGGGCATGGTGGCTTGAAAAAGGAGAAGAGCCATATCTGACTGTCACTATCCTTCTGCATTTCTATATATATTTTTTTTTTGGTGTGTTGAGACTGTGCATTGTGAGGCCAACAATTTCGTAGAGATCCCAGGGGAGATGAAGTGGTTTCACCCTGCACAGATTTGTACTCAACATAAGCAGTGTATGTGTGGGATGATTACTGAAAAGGAATATCATGGTTTGGATCTGTGGAGGTATTCAAGAAGGTATGCAAAGAATTAAAGAAAAAAAGGGTAAGTGAAGGTTCATATGACACAGTAATAATGTTCTTTTGAAATAAGATGACAGGGAGTTGCACAAGCAACTGTCAACATTGATTAGCTAGGCATTAATGACAATAAATGTTGAACAAAATGGATTTCTCAAATTAGCCAGATGCCTTAAACAAACAGCATTTAGAATAACCTTATCAAGTAAGGTGAGAATACACTGTGTGAATATGCTGTTACTGTCTAATACAGGAACTGGTCTATAGAGTAGAGATCTAGCTTCACTCTTGATTGTTATCCAATTAGAAAACTAGAAACTTACTACAAAGCAATAAAAGTAGTTATGGGGTTGGGAAGAGTGAAGGAACACAGAGAAACCCCAGCATCTCAATCCACCCCCCTCCCAAACATACACATGGGAAATATGCAGCTAATCACAAAACTATTACAAAATTACCTTCTTTGAGAAAAGTGCAAATGTAATTCCAGTAAGAGCTAAACGACTAGGGAATTTTATTAGAGGACATGGCATGAAGAAAATCATATCTAAAATGTATGGCTGAGGCTATACCAATGACAATGACATTGAATAGCAGGCCTCATTTAGAAGACATCTGGGCATTTTCTACCATTGTAAGAGGGAGGCCTACATATTGATATAATCACTGCACTGAGATACACTGACAGTCATGGAAGGATAACTGTATGCTCTGGTGGAGGGGTCTATATAAGGAGGAGTAATTCTCAGCATAAGATCAAGAATTTTGTCAACAGTGCTAATGAGAATCTAGGGGAGGGAAAGTTCACTGTGGAAACACCAGACATAAAAGGGCAGTGGAATCAGAGAAGGGTTCTTTATAGTCTGCCAACTGGAAATAAAGTGAATGGAAAACTGCGAAAGGAATCTTGATAATGTGGTATAAACTTTCCTCAAATAGATAGGACTGATACCTTATATCTTCAACTGTCAACAGGTAGCCTTATCATTAATAACTAGATCTGAATGAAATTTACACTTTTATTTCTGAATTTCTTTAATTTAGTTGCTTTCATTTATTAATTTGTTAACCAGATATATGGATCCTAATCAGCTATGGCCAAGACACAATAGCAAGGGTAAGCGGAGTATATATGGACAGATATGAATACCCAGTGAACTAACATGATATCGGGAGGTAGGAGAAAACTAGTTTACCTAGAAAACTGTCAAACAGGTTGTAGAGATCATGCAACCCTCCATATGATTAGAAGTCAGGACTTAACCTGTGTGGTTGAAGATTAGGCCAATGGGCTGCCCAGATACAAAAAAATATTGGTCACTATATATGCAATGGATTCACAGAAGGCACATCTACAGAACTAGGTGAGTAGATTAATGCTGTTTTATTTCTTTTTTTATAATTGATGTTACTACATAAAGCATTTGCATGTCTATATACATACTTCTTTTAATAGTTATGTAATTATATAATGATGTACATTGTCTTGGAGTTCTTTACTATTTATCACAATTATTCAGGCTGCAGCTTAATATTACAGGTTTGAAGAAGTAGACTTTGATGGCTTCTGACAGGTAAATGAGTGCAAGTCACAGATATAATGGTGGTTTTAGACTCATAGCTACATACAAAGGCAGAAAATGGATTTTAAATGTAGCATGTAAGTAATGCTAGCAGCATCTGTATCAGAACAGTGAACGTTAAAAATAGCAAACACTATTCTTTCGAACTATAAAGTTCAAAAGCCAAAAATGTTAAAGTCACAGATCAGCAATTTTTTTCCCAGGGAAAAAAATACACTGAGTCAAAAAAAAAATACAAACAAAATAAAGTGGGGGGCTTTGCCCCCACACCCCCTGATATGGGGGTCTGTGCCCCCCACACCCAACTTAAATATACCAACTCCGAGATCGCACCATAGTGGAGAAAACAGCGAAGTCCTGAGAACGGCCCTGGAAAAAATCTCTGTTCTGTGACTTCGACATTCTCAGCTTTTGAACTTTACAGTTCGACAGAAAAGCGTTCGCTATTTTCAGTGTTCGCTCTTTTGATAGGGAACCTGCTAGCATTGTACCAAGTGATAAGAAGATAGCTGTGGTATGGGAAGATAGTCCAATGTTTTTATATTTTGGTAACAAAGGTCAGCCCTTCTTTTGGTTCATGGCATTGCTCATTTGCATTCTTGTTTTACTATACTTTGCATTGGCTTATTTGACTACGGTTACTGCAGCGTCTGCATGTATTTTGTAACAAGAAGGATGAGAGCAAACATATTTGTTTTCTTGAAAGAAGTTAATTTTTAACTTAGATGAACTGATATCTATCTATCTATATACATATATATCAAAAAGGTCAGTAGGCAAACTACTCTACAAACACTCCCTTGCCCATGCTTGGAACAAACTTCCCCTTGACTTACGTTCAATCTCCCACACTGCACACTTTAAAAATGAACTAAAAGCTTATTTTCTCAATTCAAGAACCTGCCCTTGCCACGACCCCACCTAGTCTTCCTTCCCTTTATGTACCCTCAAAAGGACCATATTTAGTACCTCATTACACCTCTCTCTCCAATGTGTCTACTATGCATTTGCACAATTTTATACAAACAAAAAATGTTCATTGTTGACCTATTGAAATATATCAATGTAAAATTGTCACTTAGCTTCTTTTTAATGCAACTTTAACTTTATGCATGTATCCCAACATATGTGAATCATTTTGCTATAACTGCTATTATATCAATATTGTTTAAAATTGTACTTGTTTAAAATGTACTACTGGAGCTTTTCTCCTCGGGTCTCCACTGAAAATGGGCCACAAGCCCAGTTGGACAAACCCGGTTAACAAATGTCAATAAATAAATAAATAAATAATAAATAATATATATATATATATATATATATATATATATATATATATATATATATATATATATATATATATACACATATGTATATTTTATTTATTTATTTTCAGTTTGTTAACCAGGAAAGTCCATTGAACCAAAATGAGCCCTTTTTCAATGGAGGCCCGGGAGAAAAGCTCCAAGTACTGATATAAAAAGCAAATATCAACAGAGTTAATACATAGATTATTAGATACCAAAATCAAGGAAGAAGTAATATAAAAAAGTTAAACAATGCAAAAATTCATCAATAATGCAAAAATTTATTCGAAGATACAGGAATTATACAATAATAATGACCAGAAGGCTGGTGTTAAGTGGAAATATGGAAGAAAGGATGAAGGAAATTTGATGGGAAATGGTGGAGGTAGAGGGAGTTAGTAGGCTAAAGCTATGAGGGGGTGAGAGCAGGAGCACTCCCAGGTAGAAGAGAGGTAAGAATGGAGCAGGGTCTTGAAAGTGGAGAGGTTCTGGGTAGTTCAGATATGGGGAGGAAGTGAGTTCCATTTTCATGTGAGGGACAATGACAACAGAAGTTGACCAGGAGTATGTAGGAGTTTGTACACTTCTAGGACATTCTTATTGTTGGATCTGAGTGACTGGTCAGGAAGATGCATAGTAAAGATGGAGGAGAGTGAGGGGCATTGAGATGGCTTAAAGATGAGTTTTTGAGCAGTGCAGAATTGAATGTAGGTGAGATAGCTGGGGAGTTCCAGCCAGTTTAATGTGTGTAGGACTTCACAGTGGTGAGATGAGGATTTGGAGCTGGTGGCGAACTTAGAGATTTTATTATAGCATGATGCCAGTTTGGTCTTAAAGGTTGCTTCTCGGTTGGTAAGAAGAGGAGCTCCGTGCATGAGGGAGGGTAGGAGGTAGGTGGTAAAGAGGGTAAGCTTTGTTGAGGGGGTAAGATAGCGATGGTGATGATATAGCATTCCGAGTTTCTGATGATTTTTCTTAATGTTAGTTTGAAGGCGAATGTCAAATTTTAATTGATCATCAATAAGGGCACCTAGAAGTTTAGCATGAGGGACTATTTCAATGGAAGTTGAGTTTTGGCTTACTATGGAGAAGGAGTTATTGTCTACTTTGGTATTTTTGGAAGGGGTAAAGATCATGATTTTGGTTTTGGAAGCACTGAGGGCAAGATGATTATTTAGCATCCATATCTCAGTACTGTTGAAGGTAGCCTGAGTTGCGTGTAAGAGTTCAGGAAGAAATTTGGCAGTGCAGATGATGGTTGAGTCATCTGCATATTGAACAAGTTTAGCATTTGGGATACAAAGACGAAAGTTATTAATGAAGATGTTAAAAAGAAGTGGACCCAGGATAGAACCTTGGGGAACACCTGTCAGAGTGTCAAGATAGGAGGAGGTACAGTTTTTCCACTTGACAGCTTGTTGTCTATTTGACAGGTAACCGGAAAACCAGCTGATGGATGAGGAGGAAGGGTTGATGTGAGAGAGTTTGGACAGGAGAAGACTGCCGGGGATGGTGTCAAAGGCCTTGGATAGGTCTAGGATACAGGTAGAAACACGGTTGCCTGAGTCACGAGCATGGTTGATGTTGTCAAGGAAGGATAGAAGGGCTGTGGTGGTACTGTGACCTGGTCTGAAGCCATGTTGTATTAGGGTCAGTAGGTGGTTGTCTAAAAGGTATGGTAAGAGTTGTAGGTGAATACACTTTTCCAGAATTTTAGAGATAGGGGAAAGAATGGCTATGGGACGGAAATTTGAGATGTCGGTGTTGTTGCCCCCTTTGTGTAAGGGAATGATAAAGGCATTTTTCCAGTGGAGGGGTACATAGGACTCCTGTATGGAATGACTGATTAGGATACAGATGGGGAGGGTTATGCCATCTGCAGCTAACCTGAGGAAGTTAAGTTGTCTGGTGCATTGGAACATGGTTTTAACTTTTGTAGGTTTTTTTATGGTTTTAACAGGGATGGGTTTAAGGGTGAAGAGAGGGGGGTCAGATGGATTGGAGGGAGAAGTGGATGAGTTGTGGGAGGTTGGAATGGAGGTGTGTACTGAATTGATAGGAAAGGAAGTGGCGAGTTTGGCTATTGAGTCTATGAAGAAGGAGTTAAATTTGGTGGCTATGATGTGATCTGAAGAGCTAGGGTCTGGACAAGGATTTTCTTTTCTGCCGGGAGTTAGGAGGGTAGAGATACTACTTCAGAATTTCTTAGGGTTGGATTTGTGATTGCCCTGAAGCTTGGAGTAGTAGGATTTGTGGTCAGAAGTGATTTGTTTTTTAACTCTATTCCGAAGCTGTTTGTAGTCAGTTAGGAATTTAGGTGTTTTGCATTTTTGGTATAGATTCCAGGATTTATGCATGAGGGATATAGTTTCTTTGGAAAGCCAAGGGGCTGTTTTAGATTTTACTCTCTTAGTTCTGGAAGGAGCAAGGCTGTTTAGTAGGTTAATGAAGGAAGTATTAAAGTAGGTAACGGCATGGTCAAATTGTAGTTTTAGAGGGTTCCAATTCATCAATTTTAAGTAGTCAGAAAAGATTTGGGGGCTGAAGTTAGTGAGGGTACGGGTTGAGATGTAGTTATGCTGTAGGTGTAGGGTGGAAAGTGAATGATAAGCAAAGCCAGGAAGATGGTCACTAAGGGAGTCATGTAAAGTGCCGCTATTTGAGATATTTTAGGGTTGGAGACTAATATCCAGTCCAAGATACTACTGGAAGAGTTATCTTTATTAGGTCTGGTTAGAGAGGTAATTAATTGGGCTTAGTTGAAGATGTTTAGGTTAAGCGAAGTTGTAGGTGCTTGACTAGAGGTCCATTTGATGCTTACATTGCCTAGGATAATTTTTCATTACTAATATTAGATGAGAACCAGGAAAGGATATCCTCAAGAATGGGGATGTTGTGCCCAGGTGGTATGTAAAGGGCAGCTATGCATATGTTTTTGTGGTTGTTGATTTTTAGGAGGGCCAAGGTTATTTCAGCGTTATTGAATTGAGGTATAGGGTTAGTGTATGGAGTAACTGTTAGAGAGGAGGAAAAGATGAGGGCCACTCCACCACCTTTCTTTTGTGTTCTGTCATTTCTTATGACACTGTAGTTGGGAGGGGGGCAATTTCGGAGTCTTTCAGGTGGGGCTTGAGCCATGTTTCTGAGATAGATAGTATGTCGGGGTGGTTGTGGGCAAGCCAAGCGTGGAAGTTGGGTAATTTATTACAAAGACTTTGGGCATTTATAGCAGCTAAAAGGAGAGATTTGTGGGGAGAGTTTGAAGGTGCCGAGATGGACTTTGTATTCTGGGGACCAGGGTTGGGGTGTACATTTCCAGATAAGAGAATAGAGATTAGTTTGAGACTTAAGGCCAGAAGTTTATTAGATTCTCCAGGATTCAAGTTGGGGGGGGGGGTGAATATAGGGTATCGGTTATGAGGAATAGAGCCACTATTTGAGATGAGCAGTTTTCTATTGAAGAGGAGGAAATCACTGCAGTGGTAGAAGTGAGGGGAAATGTGTGCTGAGTAGGAGGCTTCGGTTTTGAGAAGTGAAGTGGTTATGTGGTAGAGTGGGGAATGGGAGAAGTTTTGGAGGAAGTAAAGTGGAGTAGCAGAAGGAGGGAGAAGGGGAGAAGTAGTATGAGAAATGGTTGAGCAGGAATGGTGCGCATGGTTATTTTTGGGCAGTTTTATTTGGTTGGTTGGGATTGTTGGTTGTGATATAAAAGTTTTTGGTGATAGAAGTGGAATCAGAAGTAGATGGTGTATAAGTTGAAGTGGGAGGTGTGAGTTAAAGGTGGAAGATTAATTAGTACTTGGTAAGAGGGTATATTATAATTAACTATTAGGTGGGTGGAGTGTTCTGTGATAGGGAGAGTGTAAGGTGGGAGTGTGTTGGTGTGTATAAATGTAGAAGTAGTTGGGGCAGGTGGGAATATGGGGCACGTTAGGGGAGTGGAATGAGCCTGCAGGGCGAATGGAGCGGCCAGAGCTAAGAAGGAGGCGTGCGCGAGGAGAGGAACTCAGCAAGAACTATCAGTGAGACAACCTGAGTAAGGGGCAGAGAGCAGCTGGCAAGCTCTGGTGAATGTAGTATCTAATTGTGATAGGAGCTCAGAAATAAGAGGTGGTGCTGCTAAAACAGGAGTCATTAAAACAGGGAGAGGTATATTCCTTAAGGGCACTAGGGATCAGAGCAAATAGTGAGTTATATCTTAGTATAATTAAGAGTGGGGGAATGCTGCCATCTAGTGGCTTACTTGAATGGAAAAGTTTAACAAACAAATACTATTTACGAGGGGGTAAAAAAAACGGTACAAGTGAAGGAAAGAGTAGGGGATGGGGGACAGTTAACTTGAATAGAATTAGGCAAGCACAGCTAATTAGAAACAGTTGAACGTTGTTAATATACTCTCTCTATGATTAGGAAGAATAAGGTAGCTGGAGTCAGTGGTTTAGAAGATATCACTGGTTCACTATCCTTGGGAAGGAATACTGGTCTGGCCACAATATTGTAAATGGAGAGGGGAGCATCCGCATTTCAAAAGCCAGAAGCAAGCTGTAAAAGAAAGGCAGAGATTAGAAGAGAAGTTTGTACAGCATAGTACAGCTAAGGGGCAAGGGAATAGGACAGACTAGGCAATAGTTGTTAATACCAGCAGAAATGTGGGTTCTACATTGATACAGCACAGTGCAGAAATACAACATTCAGTAAGCAATAAAGGAGAGAAGGGATTCAGAAGCTATGCACAGTATATGGTCAAAAACTCAGATATACAACTCACTTTGAGCTAAAACCATAGCAGGAAGTATTTTAGGCAGCACATACATTACACATACATTCATGTAATTTGTTTTCGCAATATTGTTAAAAGCAGAAAAATAAACAATTCCAGTATAGTGACAATTCAGCCTAACAATAGTGCTTCTAGGTATTTACATTCAACCTTTCTTTAGCATAAAGCATCAGAGACCTCCAAAGCAGACACCCGAACAACCTGCACCTCCCGTCACAAACCAGACAACACATAAAACACAAAATCAGTGTGCCGCACAATCACAGCCCTTAAGGCGAAATAACATACCTAACACACTAGTAGTAGGTGACTCTATAGTCAGGCACACTGATGGCCCACTCACTAGGCTAGACAAGCAGAAGGTTACTGTTAGCTGCCTGTCGGTAGCCAGAATCCGCCACATAAGCACTCAGGTCACTCCAGAACAAGTACAAATATGACTCTGTCATTATTCATGTTGGTGTGAATGACCTGAGACATACCTCCCTGGACTACATGAAAAAGACACATGGAAGAGCTCTCTGATCATGTAGCCCAGGCTGGTATGACTCTGACCCTGAGTAGCATCCTGCCCTCACCAAGAATGATACCTCAGTATAAAGAAAAAATTATCAATTTCAACAACTGGCTAAGCTTCTGGTATCACTCAAAGGGGATCCAGTGTCTGTCAGCCTGGGACGACATGCTCGACAAGCTGCGTTGCTTCACAAGAGATGGCTTGCACCTTTCACTCCTAGGCTTTTGAATACTGGCCAAGGCTCTTGCTGCCCCAATAGTGCCTTTTTTAGGCAAGGCTCAAAAGTCAAACCCACCTCCATAAACAGCACAATTAACAAAAAAACTGAGGGTTATGCTACTCAGTGCCAGGAGTTTAAATCTCAAAATGCATACGCTCGAAGCACTCCTTAGTATGGACAATGTCGACATCTGTGCAGTAACTGAAACCTGGTTCAATGCTCCAGAGAGCACCTCAGTACTACCGGGCTACAACTCATACCACACGTTTCAGCCACAGAACATGGACCGAAACAC
>NC_056733.1:1632071608-1632119108 GCF_019279795.1 Protopterus annectens
TGGGGAGAGTATAGGTGCATTCTAATGGGTGAATTCCCAATGGAAACTGGAGTCTCTGTATCATTGGTGACTTCAAGGGACATTGTGACTGTCTTGATAGATTACATCATTCCCTGGTGCCCATTGCATGCTTAGCCCTGGATTCTACTTTGATAATGTCCCCTCTTGGCTAGCACTCCCTGCAGTATATAAGTAATGAATTGGCCGGGTGAGAGTGAGAGGGCATGATGGCCATCAGGCAGTGGGTAGAAAAAAAGTTAAGAAAAACTGAAATTTGACAATTCGCTTTTTAAAAAGGATACCACATTGGTCAAAGTGGTGGATCTTATGTTTGCTTTTTGGCTGGGATGCATTCTATGTGGTGCCTGCACATTGCTCCTGTGTCTGCATGAACTTTCTTCAGGTGCTTCTGTTTCATTTCACATTTCAAAATTGTGCAGTTGCTAAATTGCGCATAGCTGTGTGTGTGTGTGTGTGTGTGTGTGTGTGTGTGTGTGTGTGTGTGTGTGTGTGTGTGTGTGTGTGTTTTCCGTTGCACATGCACACATACACAATGTTTTATAGATTATTTCTCTTGTTTTCACTGTCTTGCACCCCCTGAGAGCCAGAATATGGGCTAATTACTGTACAGTCCTAAACTGGATTAAGCGCAGTATCTGAAATAAATTAATGAATTGCATAAGAAAGATATTAAATAATGTGAGTTAGGTGTCCCTGGGTTATAGTAAGTTTACTAGATATACTGTTGTGACATAGCACAACAATAAGAATAAAAAGATTTTTTAGGCATACTTTTACATATTTCATTGAAACATTACAATATTCCAATGCAAGGAATGCCAATTGGTGGCCTTAATGTCCATAGATTAGTACTAGATTAACTGCCCTAGTGGGCTATTTTAAACCTAGCCAATTACCCCCATGTAAGAATCAAACTCTGCACCTATCTATAAGGTAAATACCCTAACCATTATGCCAACCTCCCACCCTTTTCACAGCAGGAACAACATACTGGGGTCACTTAGGCAGTTTGTTGATAGTGAAATGTAAAATTAAAGTTAATTTCCACAGATGAAATTAAAACATGACAGCCACATTTATGTGCAATGCAGTTTTAAGTAGCTCACATTTCAGAATGTGTAACTTAAAAGCTCACAGGTCTAACTAAAATAAAGCTGCTCTTCTTCTTCAGCAGTTCAAGCCAAACTGCTGTCAGTCTATCCACATGTAGTTTTTCTGCTATTTCTTGATTATATACACAAGGCTTTCTTCTCTGGTGTTCCATAGTTTGTTTCTCATCATGGTCCACTATTTTTATTTAACATTTGTTAACCGGGAAAGTCCAACTTGGAACAAAGCCAACTTTCAGTGGAGGCCCGGGGAGAAACGCTTCAGACACGTCTTTGAACGTGGGAAGAAACCAGAGCACCCAGAGAGAACCCACACGAATGCAGGGAGGACATGCAGACACCACACAGAAGGCATCCCAGCCGAGAATCGAACCAGAAAATCTCTTGATGTGAGGTGACAACATTACTGCTGCACCACTGCATCATCTGAAAATCTTCGCTCCATGCGTTAAAGTCCCTCCTCTATTTGAGGCAAATGTCTCTGTCATTTTGGAGCCGCCGGGTCTTTTTACAACAGCATTTCTCTGATGATTCACTTTTTCTGGGTCATATGAATGAAGCATTACTGTATTATATTAGGTGTACATGCTGGTGCAAAATGTAATTATTTGTTTATTCATTCTTACTTTTGATAACTGGGTAGATGGCTTAGACCTTGGGCACTTTTCAGCCATGACATTTCAGTGTGCAGAGTACACATACAGATAATCATCAGATGTCATACAGAACTTTAAATAATGTAGCATTATCTAGATGCAACACAGATGTTTAAATATAATGTAATGTAGTGGAATTTCTGAAAATCCACAAAAGAAATGCAATTTAAAACTTCAATCATATCAACACAGCATGAACACTTTTTATGCCTTGAAAGCCAGCATACTGTTTAAGACATGTAAGTGGGCTTTTTTATAGTTATTTTGAGAACAAATATACAGTGATGACTGTAGTATAATACGTTTGTTGTTACATTACAAGATGAGAAGCCCTTGTATTTAATGTAGAGCAAAATCTGGATTAGTAATCTAGTATATTTCATAGACGTGGGTTAGTTTAACAGTGAAGGTATAAAGTACATTTTATACTGTGTGTCTAGCACTAATAATACATATATAAAGCTCCACTTGGATGGAGGTAGGTATTTGGCAAGTTTTTCACAATGGAGTGTACAATGAGTCTCTCAGTAGCAGACCTATGCAGCTTTTTCTTGACCTTTTGGGACCCAGCTCAATATGAATGCCCAGAAATTCAGTTAAACTGTTGACTTCATCTCATGAACAAGCATAAAAAAGGTTAAATCATGCCACAAAAGTGACATTACTATTTGGTTTTGAAACTGACATTCAAAAGTTAAGATGTTACTTAAGCAGGATTGTCAGTTTGGTAATTCTACAGTTTGTCATGCAGTATTTCAAAAATGTTTCAAAATAATGAGAAAGAGTGAAAACTGAGTGTCCCAGCTGCCTGTGTTGCTTCAATTTTGGTTGCATGAGTCTGGGAGAACAGGGAGAGAGTGAGTTATATATTTGTTTTCCATCTATTCCCTTTTCTCTGAGTATGTCCAGCCTCAGAATAGGAGCACACACACACGCATCTCTCTCTCTCTCTATATATATATATATATATATATATATATATATAGAGAGAGAGAGACTGGGATATGAGGGCTTGACCCCACTTTGGGTAGGGCATTGGTATTTGCCCTTCCGCAAAACAAAATGTTCATGACTGACATGATTTTCTGAGTGTTGCTGCATTAAAGGGCAACCTTTTATAGTTTTAGGTGTTTTGGCAGTGATTAATCATGTCAGTGAAACAAAATATGATTAATCACAGGGAATTCTGACAATTTATCTACAAGATAGGGAAATTGGTAGATTATGTTGGCCAAGTGACCTTTACCAGATGTTACAGTCTGGTTTTAATACTTTCTTGGTTATAAGAACATGCTGTTAGGCAGGGCCACTAATTTACTGCTGTCAAAAAAATGAAATGCAGTTTTCATGAGATAAAAATGTGAGAATTAAAACAATGATTTTTAAGTGGAATTTCCAGTCATTAAAATTATTTCATTATAATTTTCTTGTGGTTGTATATACAAAAAATTAAAACAGTTATCATGTACAGAAGGCTAAATAAAATCAAGACGCAAGTATAAAAATAGCAAATAAAAAAGACATGCTTGTTGAGGTTAATGCTGAGCTGTAACTAGGGAAGGCTAAAGGGGGCAACTGGCTCAGGTATTTCTGGGGAACGAGTACATGCCATCATTGATTTCTGAAGCTGTGAGGATATTGTGGCTTCAGCAAAGAATGCTAATACTGCATTCATGAATAAGGAGTGTAGAAGAATTTTTTTCTTGGAACCTCAATTATTAGCTGAGGAGGTGCCAGTCTAGACTTTTGCTCAAACTGAATAACTACTCTAGCCTATGAAAATTCTATGTTTTGCTGATACTCTTGTTGCCCAAAATTGTGTATTTTTTCCTCAGAAAAATGGAATATCAGTGTTATCAGTGTTCCTGGGATTTGAAAACTGACTAGTGTGAGATGGGTTTGGCTGTTCATAAACATAGTGCTAAGTTGAATAAATATCAACTGCACACCCTGTTTGGAATGAAACCATTGGTTTCTGAAAGCCATGGACATGGACTGTGGCAGTGAAGAATGATGCACAAATGCATGTGAGTTTTCATGAATATCATACCATACATGTGTATGTGGTATACATTGGAGTTCTATGAGCACCTGTACTGAGTAACTATATGTATGTATATAGGTTCATAGGTAAGTACTAGGCTATCGGCCCAAGGGCCTATGTAAGCCTAGCCAACAAGGTTCCCAGGCTTACGCCACCCAAGAAAGTTATTTTTCTGTGCCACTGTCGAGCAGAGACATGGAAGTGATCCCCAGGGTGTATTTCCTAATTCCCAACCACTCATAAAGATTTTTCTTGAAAAGTGTTAATGAAGAACTTTGCTTGACATAGATGGGTAGCCTGTTCCAGAGTATGGGAAGTCTCTGGGACAGGAATCTATCCCTCCAGCATGTCCTGTTTATTGTGGTGACAAGGTTTAGGTCCCTAGAGCTCGGAGGGATTGGGATTTCTTTAGGTGTAGCATGTCCAACAGCTCTGGGTTTGATATAGCTTTATATGTTAGGTAGAGATCACCTCAGAGTAGGCGATATGCTACTGAGTAAAGCTGGAGTTTTTTGAGATGGTCAGGGTAGGGCATTTCTTTGAGGCCAGTAATCCTCTTTGTGAGGTACTTCTGTGGCCTTTCCAGCTGCTGCAGATGTCTTGTGAGGTACATTCCAAAAGGGGCGTTGTACTCTATAATGGGTCTAATGAGTGACGAGTATAGGGGAACAATGAGCTCTTTTTTCCTGGATGAGAACCCTTTTATGATGAGGTGTGCCATGTAGAAGGACTTCCTGACTACTGTGGTGATGTGACTGTCAAAAGAGAGACTACTGTCCACCTGGGTCCCAAGGTCTCTTATCACACATTCGGTGTTAAGTAGATTGCTGCCTATGTGGTAGTTCATGGGTACAGAGTTTTTACCAAAGGGGATGACACTGCACTTTTTGGCACTGAGCTTGAGGCTATGACTCTGACACCAGGCAGCTGTCTCAGCGAGGCCCTTCTGTAGGATGTCCACATCATTTGGGGACTTGACTATGGCTCCTAGTTTGCAGTCATCTGCGAACTTCATTAGCCAGAGGCCTTCTGTGTTAGCCTGTACATCAGAGAAGTAGATACCAAACAGGAGAGGTCCCAGGACGGAACCCTGTGGTACTCCTCTTCTCACTGCTTTGAGGTCAGATTTGGAGTCTGCAACTTTTACAATGTGGGTTCTGTCAGTGAGCCAGTTGGCAACCAATGTTGTGACATAGGGATTTATACCTAGTTTAGCTATAATTCCAGAATGGGGAATGGTGTTGAAAGCCTTGGTGAGGTCAAGATAGGCTGTGTGAACCACCTTACCCTCATGTACGACTTTGTTGACTGCCTCAAAGAAGTCGATCAGGTTCAGGAGGCATGATCTGCCTTTCACAAACCCAAACTGGGTGGGATCCAGAGTTTGGAGGTTACCTGTGTCTTTGTTTATGACTTCCATGATGATACGTTCCATGGCCTTGCAGACCAGGCTCATCAGGCTAATAGGTCGATAGTTCCCGGGATCAGTGGTGGTTCCCCCTTTGTGGAGTGGAATAACTGTTGCTGTGTGCCATTCAGTGGGCACAAAGCCTGATGCAAAGCTATTATTGAACATGGTGGTTAAGTGGGGAGCCAGTTCATTCTGAAGTTCATGTAAAACGCAGCCTGGGATGTTGTCCGGTCCCATGGCTGCTGTGTTTTTGGCTTTAGAGAGTGCAGCTTTTATTTTATTTATTTTTATTTATTTATCATTTGTTGACCGGGAATGTCTGACTAGGTTCCACAGAGCCTGTTTTCAGCGGAGGCCCAGGGAGAAATGCCTGCATAATTGTGATTATGGGGACTCTACATTCTTCCTGTATTGATATGGCCCTTTAGGGGGTGAGGGGGGTAAAGATATCACTGAACCTATTTGCCAGGATGTTGGCAATATCAGTTGGTTCTGTAATTTTCATGCTGTTGTGCTGTAACTCAGAGCAGATCTGGGTGTTGCCATCGAGATTCTTGACATAGCTATAGAATGCTTTGTGGTTGTCCTTACAATTAGTGGTAATTTTGTTTTTGTAGCTAGCTTTGGAGGATCTTATAAGGGATCACAGCTTCTTACTGAGGCTGACCAGGGAGCTCCTCCACTCATGGGATTTTACTCTCTTTTGCAACAGTTTCTTCCTTCTGTTGTACAGTTTATTTATGGCAGGGGACCACCAGATTGGCTTCCTTTCTTTGGAGGATAGCGTCTTGGTTCTGTTTGGGATAGCACAATCCATGCACTCATGTAAGTGCTTATAGAGTGCATTTGTGTAGGATTCAGCAGTTGTAACTGTATTGTCCATCTGCATGGGTGTCATGAAGTTCACCACTTCTGTCATAAGAAGCATGAAGTTGGCTTTGGAGAAATGTTTTACCATGGTTTCCTTAATGGGGGTGGGGGTGGGATGTAGACATCAAGGGTGATTAGCTTATGGTTGGATCGGACCAGCGAGGAGTTGACTTCAGGTGTGGAACTCATGTTGGTAATGACTAGGTCTAGGATATTGTTGCCCCTGGTGGGGATGTGGATAAGTTGATCCAGGGTGTTGGAGTTAATGAATTCAAGAAAGCGTTGAGCTAAGGAACTGGTACATGAGTAGTTTTCCCAGTTAATGGTGGGGTAGTTGAAGCCACCCATTATTAGGGTGTTTGGTTGAATCCTAACATTTTCCAGCACATCAAGAAAAGAGGAGTGGGAATCCTGGGGCATGGTGGGGGGGTCTGTAGCAAGCTACAATTTGGATTGCAGTTTTGCCCAGAGTTAGTTGCACTTGGATAACCTCGGATGCATGATGCTGAGCAACTAGCCTGGAGGTGTGGATATCCTTAATGAATATGGACACACCTCCGCCTTTGGTGTTTTGGTCCAGATTACATGGCTGAAAAGTGTGGTATGAGTTATAGCCTGGTAGGGCAGGGGTGCTCTCTGGAGCCTTGAACCAGGTCTCAGTCACTACACAGATATCAATGTTCTCCATTTTAAGGAGTGCCTCGAGTGAGTGCATTTTGAGATTTAGACTTCTAGCATTGAGTAGCATTACCTTCAGTTTTTGCTTGCCTGTTCCTGTTACGGTGGTGAATTGGTCATTTGAACCTTGCCTAAAAAAGGCACTATAGGGGCAGCAAGTGCCTTAGCCAGTATCCAGAATCCCAGGGGCGACAGGTGCAGGCCTTCTGTGGCAAAGCATCGTGGTCTGTTGACCATGTCATCCCAAGCAGACAGATACTGGATCCCCTTAGAATGACACCAGAAGCTTAGCCAATTGTTGAAGTCAGTCATTTTGTCCTTGTACTGCTGTATAATTCTGGGCGATGGCAGAATGCTACTCAGGGCTAGGGTCATACCTGCCTAGGCTACAAGATCTGAGAGCTCTTCCATGTATCTTTTCATGTAGTCCAGGGAAGTATGTCTCAGGTCATTCACACCAACATAGACAATGACAGAGTCATATTTGTACTTGTGCAGTGACCTGAGTGTGTGGGTTATTTGGCGGATCCTGGCACCCGACAGGCAGCTGACAGTAACCTTCTCCTTGTTTAGCCTGGTGAGTGGGACATCAGCATGCCTGACTATAGAGTCACCTATGACTAGTGTGTTGGGTATGTTGTTTTGCCTTATTGGCTGTGATTGAGTGGCACACTGAGTCTGTGGGCTATGTGTCATTTGGGTTGTGCTAGGGGATGGAGGTTGCTTGCGTTTCTGCTTTGGAGGTCTCTGTTGCTTAGACAGATTATTATTGAGAGCCTCCGTGAATGTTTTTGTGTTACTATGTATGGATTCTGGTGGTGTAGATTTATTGAGACTATGTGATGAGTGTGGTGTGGTGCAAATGTTTACCTTCTCCTCATGACTGTCAAGTTCAGTCTTGGTTGAAGAGAGCTTTACCTCCAGTTTGGCTAGATAAGTGCATCTCTCACAGGTTGTAGTGTTGGGTGGTAGGAGGAGAGGGTTGTTTGTGTACATGAGGCAATTTCTACATTGCCTCAAGATGCCCAGATTCATCAGATAGACAGGAGAGAACACTGGGAGCTGACCCTTGGACATGCCTGAATAAAAAACTATTTTCCTCTAGATAAGTGAGGAAAGTGAGTACAAGAGCTGTCTTTTACTAAGCAAGTGATAAAAGCAAGTACAAAAACTGTTTTCCTCTAGGTAATTAGGAAGGTTGAGTGCTATAGTAATTAGTAATTTATTTAGTGCTTACAAGTTCAGAACAAGTGCTGAGCACGAATAAGCAAATTTAAGTGCTAAAAGTAAGAATCTGTATCTGCACTAGACGAGTTACTTGACAGAACAAGTGCAAATGCAGGCTTTCAAATCAGAAAGTTGAGAGAGATGGAAGATATTGCCCAAATGGCCAATAACTACAATTTCTGGGCCAGAATCACTCCTTATGTGGTATACAGGTTACCTAGTGCTTACCACTCCCACTGATAAGCTAGAAGGCTTCCCTCCAACACAGAAAGGCTTGGGGGGCTCAGAAGCTTACATACAGTCCTGGATACAGCAAATCTGTATCTGGAACACTAGTTACAGGAAAGGTAGGAAACAGGCTTATAGTTTTTTTTTTTTTTTTTACAGAAAAGTAGCTAAAATAGTAGTAAAAACAATTCAAGCTAGCACACTTGAGTATGTAGCAATATTAGACCAATCACAGTTTAAAAATGCAATTAAATTAAAAAGGACTAAAAGCACGTGCAGAAAGTTTATTAGGAAGAATGTGGTAAAGAGATGGGAGCGTCCCAGATCAAATCTTCAGTGGGGCGGGCAACTGCAAAAACCAGCAAATTTTAACAAGCCAAAAATAGGGAGGGTGGGTGAAACAAAACAGTCCCAACAGAGATCTAAGCAACAATTAACAGTCAAACTCTAAAACCAAAAAAATATATACTCCACTGTGTATATTTGCATATAGACTGGAAGGCAGTTTCTCAGAACACAGGTTCCAGCAATGATATATACGTTTACTATCAAAACTTGGAAACTGCATCGGTCGACCGGCATGTGGTCGACTTGCAGTTTCCAAGTCATCAGAATGTCGAACCAAAATCGATCAACTACACTACAGTGAACAGGTAGTGTAGGTCAATAACTTGGGTTTGACATTGTGCAGGGAGTCCGCGCTTCAGTGAAGAACAGGGAATTAGCCCATTTCCTTACTGTAGTACGATCTTAGAGTTGGTAAAGTTGATGTGCAGGGAGTGTGTGTGGGGATGCAGCCTCCCACATGGGCGGTGGATGTCCCCCTGCAAAGTAGTAAAATAAATGTACTGTTAACTGTAGAGTTCAATGGTATGTTAATGTGCATAGCAGGAGGTGAGTGATGTCACCTCCTACTATGTCAAATACATCAAACCACGGTGGTTGATGTATTCATTTTCACTGTGGTTCACTTTTCGGAATTTTGAATTCAGCATTTCAGGTCAACATTTTAAATTGTCGACTGAAGCCGATTCGAAATTTCAATAATAAACCATATAGACACACATGTAGAGCAGATATAAAAAGTGTACACACCCCTGTTAAAATGCCAGGTTTTTGTGATATAAAAAAATTAGACTACAATAAATCATTTCAAAACATTTCCCACCTTTAATGTGACCTATAACTTGTACAATTCAGTTGAAAAACAAACAAATATGTTAGGGGAAAAATATAAAAAACGTACAATAGGTCTGTTGCTAAGCCTGTTGCATAAGTGTGCATACCCTTAAACTAATACTTTGTTGAAGCACCTTTTGATTTAATTACAGCATCCAGTCTTCTTGGGTACACACCTGCCATCAATTAAAGAAACTCTGATTAACCACAAATAAAGTTCAATTGTCCTAGTAGGATTTTCCTGACATTTACTTAGTTGACTGCTACAGAAAAAGCCATGGTTCCAAAGGGCTTACAAAGCATCAAAGGATCTAATTGTTGAAAGGTATCAGTCAGGAGAAAGGTACAAAACAATTTCCACTGCATTGGTTATACCATGGAACACAGTGAAGACAGTCATCAAAAAGTGCAGAAAATATGGGACAACAGTGACGTTGCAAAGCACTGGACGTCCTTCCAAAATTGATGAAAAGGCAAGATGAAAACTGGTCAGGGAGGCTGCCAAGAGACTTACAGCAACACTGAAGGAGCTGCAGGAATTTCTGGCAAGAGCTGGTTGTGTATTACATATGACAACAATCTCCCTTATTCTCCATATGTCTGGACTATGGGGTAGGGTTGCAAGACGGAAGCCTTTTCTTACACATAAAAACATCCAGGCCCGGCAAAAATTGGCAAAACATTATATCGTCTCCTAAAAGCATGTGGGAAAATATGTTATGGTCTGATGAGACCAAGGTTGAACTTTTTGGTCACAATTCCAAAAGGTACTTTTGGTGCAAAAAACACTTCACATCACCAAAACAACACCATCCCCACAGTGAAGCATACTGGCGGCACTATCATGCTTTGGGGTTGCTTTTCTACAACTGGAACTGGGGCTTCAGTCAAGGTAGAGGGAATTATAAACAGTTCCAAACACCAGTCACTTTTGGCCCAAAACCTTCAGGCATCTGCTAGACAGCTGAAGATAAAGACGAATTTCACCTTTCAGCATGACAATGACCCCAAGCATACATCCACATTGACAAAGGAATGGCTTTACCAGAAAAAAATTAAAGTTTTGGATTGGCCCAGCCACAGCCCAGAACAAAATTCAATAGAAAATCTGTGAGGTAAACTGAAGAGGGTTGTGCGCAAAAGATGCCCTCGCAATCTGACAGACATGGAGCACTTTTTCAAGGATGAGTGGGCAAATATTGCCAAGTCAAGATGTACCATGCTGATAGACTCTACCCAGAAAGACTGAATTCTGTAATTAAGTCAAAAGATGCTACAACAAAGTATTAGTTTAAGGGTGTGCACACTTATGCAACCAGCTTATTGTATGTTTTTTTATTTTTTATATTTTTTCCCCTAATGGATTTGTTTGTTTTTCAATTGAATTGTACATGTTACAGGTCTCATTAAAGGTGGGAAAAGTTTTGAAATGATTTATTGTGGTCTCATTTTTTTATATCACAAAAACCGGGCATTTTAACAGGGGTGTGTACATTTTTATATCCACTGTATGCATATTAGTAAGTTACTGTTTCCATTTGCATTGTTCTCTACTGTCTTGTTTAAGAGTCATTTATAAGAAAAGTCTGACTGATTAGGCACAATGTCAGAAACTAGCTTCATTATCATATTATGGCACTGAGGGGATCTGCTTCTTTTGGAGGTCATATTGGTGAGCGCTTGGCAATGCACTGTATGGGGGTCTTGTAAGATGTGATTATTATAGCAGACTTGCAACTCCATTGCCAGTGCAGCTTTTAGGAGTTTCCCCTACCATGAAGGTATTTTTTAACTTATAGCACTGTTAATGGCACTCAGTACTGTTTGTTTAGCAACACATCAGCAGGGAAGGGGGGATGACTTAACTGGCAAGTGCAACGCAATCAGAATGTATGCAGCTGTAGGTTACCCTGTTGGCACCAGCCCAGAAGGTGTTGGTTTGTGAACCATGTATGAAATAGTTGTGAACAGGGGAGATCATCTGCCTGCCTGCTTTCTACATACATGGAGTAGTAAGAGTGGACAGTAGTGATAGACAATGTACAGTTTCTTATCTATTTGCATACCTTTGTCTGTGACTCTTGTAAGGCTTTGCTGTGGCATTCTATGATGGCATACCATCCCTAGTCCATAGTGCATAATTCTTATGAATAGTGCTTAAGTGCATAAGGTACTTGTGTTTAAAAACCTTACCATTCTGAAAGGTACATAAACTATAAATGTGTGTTTAAAATATTCTTGTAGTATCATAATTTTATTATTTTTCCATGCCTATATACTATATTGTATGCCATATTGTAAACACAGTTTCTTATAGCACAGCCTAAATAATGATTGTTGATCAATATTTCAAACCCACATTTGCCTGAAGCTGTTTTACCACAGTAAGTTGACCAAAGCAGTATTCAGCACATTAAGTACTCCAAGTGTTACCTTATGTGGGATAAATCCCCTGTAGCACTTACATGTCCGATTTGATTGTGTTATAGTCACTGCTTCTTGGGGAAGCATGCACTGAACTTCCTTATTTGTGATTAGCACAATTAAATGACATTTGGGATTTTCAACAATAAATATAATCTGCCTGGTTATCTTAGTAACAAACATGAGGAAGCTTTTAGTAATACTGAAGTTATGGGTGTGTCTATAGAAGTCTGAGGAGGATGCAGTGTGAAAGTGCAATGCCATAATACCAAGTAGTAGCAAGGGTGGGGCAAAAGGGGACAGTTGCCCCAGACACAAAGTATTAGTTGGTGTGATTGCGAAGCGCAGTTCCTGCATTCTTTCTGTACTGACACACAGTCATCACTGGACTTTGCCAGCATGTGAAGAGTAACGTGTGGTACTCATGAAACAAAGAGAAACATGTGGTACTCATGAAGCAGAGAGTAATGTGTGGTACTCATGAAGCAAAAAGTAAAGTGTGGTACTCATGAAGCAAAGAGGAATGTGTGGTACTCATGAAGCAGAGAGTAATGTGGGGTACTCATGAAGCAAAGAGTAATGTGTGATACTCATGAAGCAACACAGCATTTGTCTATTTTGTAGTTTATATGGCAAAATATTGCTACAAGGTCTCTTCTCCAAATTAATTGCAAGTTCAGAAGCTTTGCTACATTCTGGTCTCAATGTTTCTGAATACTCATCTTAGAATGTCTGCTTATGAAGTACAATGTCATTATTATGCCATTTTGTAATGAAGGTATTTCAGTAATCATTTTTGGAAAGCCATTTGCATATAAATAATTTCAGTTCAAGCACCATGTTAACATTCTGAGGGGAAAAAATTAAAAGGCATAATGTTCATTCAGTGAAAATTCAACTTGATCAAACCCCCAAAACTGTAACACTTACCTCAGCAGTTAGTAATTTGCTTTTGAAGCATGAGAAGGTTACCCTGGTAAGGGGAAGAAGATGGACCCTTCATCTCCACATGGTATGTATGGATGAGAGGTTGTGTGATAATGGGTCTGCAGTAGGGACTCGGGTTGGATTACAGGAGATGAGATGGATGGATGATTTCCCTTACTCTAAAGATGCAAAACAAAACAAACACACATTTGTAAATACTGACAGCAGAAGTGTATTAAAGATGGTTTAACATTCATGGACAACAAAAAGAGAAAGCCTGACCAGGTTCCTGCTGTATCACACATGGCTTATTCAGCAGTGTCTGTATAACAGGGAGACAGCACTTACATTTAAAGTTACAAACCAGGAGCTTTCATGCATTTAAACATTAAGAAGTTACACAAATGAGCCGTTGTAAAGAAACAGCTTCAAAGGTGAGTAGATACTTTTTATAGCACCTGTATTAAGTTGTGATGATACATGCAAACTGAAATGCAAACTTATAAATGTAGTATATTTGTGCTGGCCATTACTCTGATTTTTGTCTTACAGTGAAAATTCAAAATACACTTTTGCATGCAGAACAAGTTTGCTTTGTATCTGAAACAATGGCAGCTATGACATCGATAATAAAATTGCAAAGAGTCAGATGTATGTTCTGAGTACATATACTGAAAGCTACCAAAGTTAAGGGACTTTTTCACAAGTTTAAGTGCTGGTTTACAAGTATAGTAGTTTTCAAAATGTTTGCTCACATTGTTTGTGGACTGTACGTACCCCCAGACTGCAATGGCATTAATTAGTATTAGGGCAGATATCATCCTAGTATTTCATTTTTCCACGTCAGGCTGTTCATAACAGCTATGGAACTCAGCTCAGTTGAATTCACCATTACTGGGCTTTGCCACATAGCATTATAAAAACTGATGATATTCAAATGAGGAAATGTCAAAAGTTAGGAAAAATAGGTAGAGCATACACTAAATGAAATAAATGTCAGTATATAGACAAAATAAAGACTTTTGGGAGTCAGTGAGATACTTGCTATGTATGTTGGATGTATACTTAGTCCACAGCTGGATCTTGGTCAAATGGGGCCCTAGGCAGAGTAATGGGCCAGGCTCCCCCCAAACTCATAGCTATTCCAGTTTCAGAATACAAGTAGTGATTTTCTTACAGGTCTGGCTAGAAAGGAATGTGATTTTACAAAGAGATGATAAAATGTTGTGGTTTGGTGCAAACATAGCTTGTGACCTGTGTCAGGGAAGTGACATTGCTAGCATCGTGAAGTCATCATAATGAATGGCTGACAATGTTTGAAGGCTACCTCCTTAAAATAAAGTTCAGTATTCTAAGTCCAGAAGTTTTCATTATTTTTATCTATATGTAAAACACAGTATGGGGACTATACTACCTTATGCAAGCAAGTAGTCTTTCATATGTATTCAGGAAATAATTTTGCAAAGCAAGTATGAAAACTTCTGATATGTGCCAGTTAATTTCTGATAAAATCAGAAAGTTTGAAAAAGTCAGCTATTGGATTCTGAAAATAATGAAACAATGAGGAGAAAATGTAACTTCATTAGTTAGTCAATTAATTAAGCTCTCATTTTTGATTACTCATTTTATCCAGTCCATAGATGCAGAGAGTTGGAGCCTGTCCTAGCATTTATTGGGTAAAAGGCACAGAAGCTAGTCCTAGACAAAGTACCTGCATATCGACACATGCTAAACACTCACTCACTTCCTCACCAACAAGCACAGGGCACATATGCCTACAAGCAATTTGGATGATCACAATATTACCTACTGCATCTTTTTGAGATGTGAGAAAAAATGCAATCATAATGAATTAATAAAATATGTCCCAGTTTGGTAACTTTATATACTTTGTTCAAAGTTCACTTAGCATTTAATGATACTGTAAAAATGTTTTCAAAATATTCATATGTGTAAGAACAGAGTTACACAAAAGGAAGAGCAAAATCTCCTTTTGAGTATGAAAAAATGCATGAGCATGCATATACACAAACACACATACACTGACAGTGAGGAGAGTTTATAATAAATTTGCTGGGACTGACATTTATCCAAATGAGACCTAAATGCATATTAAGCAGTCACTAGGCTCTAGTAATTCCCAAAGACATTTGCAAGGAGTTTATGGCACAGTTAGGATTTTATGTAAAAGACAATTTGAAACACATTTGCAGTTGTCATTGGGTTACATTCATGCACTAAATGGGCTTGTTATTGAAACATATTTGCAGGTGTCATTGGGTTGCATTCATGTACTAAATGGGCTTGTTACTTCACTCATCTGTAGCACTCCATAGTATGGGGTTTCATAACCACAGACTGGTTATAAGCTTTACCTTTGACCAATTTGGGTTAACTAGTGTAGCAGTGATGTGTGGTGTAGGAGTGCAGACTTTTAGGTTTTTTCAGTCAGGAAGAGGCCTTGCTATATATGAAATGTTGAAATGACCTACTGAGAGAGCAGCAGTGCTACAAACACTGTGCCCAACACTAGTGTTCCTTTACAATACCCCCCCTCTGTTTGTGGACTGTATGCACCATAGAATGTGATTGCATTAAATGGTGTTGGGGCAGATGTCATGCTAATAGTTCATTTTCCATGTCACCCCACTGTTGACTGTTCACCACAGGTGTGTAACGCAGCTCAGCTGAATTCACCATTATTGGGCTTTAGTAAAAAGCATTATAAAACAGATGATATTCAAATAAGGGATGTCAAAAGCTAAGAAAAGCAGGTAAAGCATAGCATAAATTTCAGTATAATGACAAATATAGCTGGATCATGGTCAAATGGGTCCCTAGACAGGGTGATGGATCAACCCCCCCCCCACACACTTCAGCCATTCCAGTGTCCTATTTCTTGGCTGTCTCTCCCCATTACCATAAACACTGTTCAACCCTGTCAGTTTACACACTATTTTCATCTTTACTTTTACAATTATCACAGAGATTTGGATTTCATTTAAAACGTGTATTTCATATTTTACATACAAAACACTGACAGCCATTTTCTAAACAAAACAAAACACTTCCACATTAAAACTGGACGACATGAGAAGGAGTAAACATATTTTTCTTCCCTTGAAACACATTTAGTAAAAATACATCAGGCAACCCATTAAACTATGAGAGACATGCTGGTATTCATGTTTAAATTATAGATAATGAAGTGCAAATCAGTCTCTATGTGAACAGTGTAGGAATTCAAAAGCCAAATGTATAATGCATTTGTTAACACCCTGGGACAGGCCACTGAATGCAAGCTTCCCTTTTCAGGCGCAGATCATCACTACTGTCTGGTTAAGTAAACTGGCTGAGTGTCACAGAAGACAAATGAAGGCTGTGGGAATCAAACCATGTACTACAGGAAGCAGCTCTTAAACAGCTCATAGTGTTACTCATTCGCACTAAGTGCTAGACACACTGTTGTAGCCTAAACAAGGTGCTTTTCACACCTCTGTGCCTGCAATGAAAAACAATCTAAATTAAAAATGTATTTGTAGTAAAAATATTAACATTAAACTCATATTTTACAAGTTATTCACAGCTAAACAATAAGCACACTGTCAACATTAAAAAAACATGCTCACATCCAAAGAACATGGCTCATAAGATGATGCTCCTGTTTGCTATAATCCATTTCCTTCTTTTACATGATAAATATTCTGATTGACAGATAGTTAAGAGGTTTGCTGTCCAGGGGACCAGTGAGGAGCCTAGCCCAGATATCCGGTTCCCTCAAAGCACTACCTGGTTAAAGGACTTGACCCAGGGCAGGGCATAATGTGAGGCAAAGTCAGACATATTCAGTAAAGCTAGTACTCAAAATGAAGTGCTGTACAATGACGGCCAATGAAATATGATTCTCTTGAGAAATAAGTAGCGTAATTAAATGATATAAAACTTATAAAAGTGCAGCATATATATAAAGACTTGAGCTTCAATTAAATGCACTTACAAGATATCCACGCTGTGAATGCAGTTACACTGTAGCAAACTGATGGTTTCAAGGTGTCCAGTCTTTCAAGTCTGATATACAAAGTATCCACACTGAAAATGTAGTAGCTGCTGTAAAACTGTACCAACTTGTAATTACAACTTAACCAGTCAAACAGTTCAAACAGTTCAAATAAGAGCTTCTGGCTTTAGTGGCAGTTAAAATCCTTTTATTGTAGAAAAAATTATTAAAATCTTCACGTCGAGTTAAAATCTTGGTATAGAATAAAACAGTCCCTCTGTATTCCAAACGATAAGCACTTTCGGTATCTTCTTCAGATCGTAGAAATTGGGACTGGAAGTTCCTTTATATAGTTCTTTCTTCCTTTACTGTTGGAAGAATCATTCAATCATCACACTGTCAATCAGCTGTTTGAATGCACCAATCCTCTTTCCTCTCAATTGAGGGTGTTCTATTTCCTATGCTTTTTGCTTTTGAGGGGTGTAACCAATCATGAATTATTAAGCCAGACACACCTCCATATTAACTAATGGTTGGTCTTCTAGCTTTTAGTATAGGTTTCAGTGGAATGATGTTATTCAAGCCAGGCTCAATATCAGCACGGAGATTCACAATCCACTTACTCTCCCTGCATTCAGTAATATTTTCAATGTCACGGACGTGGATTGTGAACCTCCATGCTGATATTGAGCCTGGCTTGAATATCATCATTCCACTGAAACCTATACTAAAAGCTAGAAGACCAAACATTAGTTAATATGGAGGTGTGTCTGGCTTAATAATTCATGATTGGTTACACTCCTCAAAAGCAAAAAGCATAGGAAATAGAACACCCTCAATTGAAAGGAAAGAGGATTAGTGCATTCAAACAGCTGATTGACAGCGTGATGATTCAATGATTCTTCCAACAGTAAAGGAAATTTGTTTGTTTGTGTCTTTTGGCTTTTCCCGGTTAGGGGTCGCCACAGTGGAACTCCGGTCCGCTAATGATTGGTAGTGGATTTTTACGTACTGGGTTACCAGCCCTGACGCACAACCTTCAACGAAGGCATGCCCCATTCACGTATGCCTCCATACAGAAGACGCTCTAGCTGAGAATCGAACGGGACAACATCTTGCTATGAGGCGACAACGTTACCGCAGCACCACCTAAAGGAAGTAAGAACTATAAAAAGGAACTTCCAGTCCCAATCTCTACAATCTGAAGAAGATACCGAAAGCATTTATCGTTTGGAATACAGAGGGACTGGTTTATTCTATACCAAGATTTTAACTCGACATGAAGATTTTAATATTTTTTTCTACAATAAAAGGATTTTAACTGCCACTAAAGTCAGAAGCTCTTATTTGAACTGTTTGACCTGTTTGACGGGTTAAGTTGTAATTACAGTTTGCTACAGTTTTACAGCAGCAACTACATCTTCAGTGTGGATACTTTGTATATCAGGCTTGAAAGACTGGACACCTTGAAACCATCATTTTGCTACTGTGTAACTGCATTCACAGCATGGATATCTTGTAAGTGCATTTAACTGAAGCTCAAGTCTTTATATATATATATATGCTGCACTTTTATAAGTTTTATATCATTTAATTACGCTACTTATTTCTCAAGAGAATCGTACTTCATTGGCCATCGTTGTACAGTGCTTCATTTTGACTACTGTTTTTACTTGTTACTGATAGCTGTACTTTAACATTAGGAGGTACGCTCATTTTACTATTCAGTAAAACTGAAGACAGATAAGGGCAGACTACTCTGTAAATTTGGCAGTTGGCTTAGAGGATTAAGGAACTGTTGATGAGCTGTTTCCTGTGGTCCAGTGGTTCAAAGTTTGATTCTCTCATCCGCCATTGCCTAACTGTGTAACTCTTGAGCAAGTTACTTAACCAGATATCACTCCCAGACTAGGTGTCAAAAAGGTCCATGATGATGACTACTCTACCCTTGAAAGCAAATTCAAATAAATAAATCAGTTAACAGGTTGTGCATCAACATGTATTTTGTGAATGACAAAAAAGTGTGACACTCTTTATGACTGATAATAACTGTCAGGAATCCTAAGTGATTTACCAAAGAAAACAAACAAAGAAACAAACAAACAGAAAATAATGGAGGTTTGGCAGTTGCTGAGGAGGATTAAGGCTCTTGTCTCCTGTAGGTTCATAGGTTCATAGGCTGGTACTAGGCTATCGGCCCTAGGGCCTATACAAGCCTAGCCATAACAATTCCCTGGCTATTTCTTCCCACACTATTTACTTCCCTGGTCCCCTGTCTAGCAGGGTGACTGACATGATCACTGGGGTGAATTTCCTTTCTCCCATCCAATCATCAAGGTTCCTTTTGAAGAGGGCCAAAGAGGCGCTCTGCTTGACATGTATGGGCAGTCTATTCCAGAGTGTGGGGAGTCTCTGGGTCAGGAACCTATCCCTCCAGCATGTTTTGTTTATTGTGATGACAAGGTTTAGATCCCTGGAGCATGTGGCTCTGAGGGATTGGGATTTCTTTAAGTGTAGCATGGCCAGCAGCTCTAGGTTTGACATGGCCTTGTATGTTAAGCAGATATCGCCTCTGAGTAGATGATATGCGACAGAGTATAGCTTGAGTTTTTTAAGGCGGCCAGCATAGGGCATCTGCTTTAGCTCTGTGGCTTTTTTAGTGAGGTATTTCTGCAACCTTTCCAGTTGTTGCAGATGTCTTGAGAGGTACATACCAAATGGGGCATTGTATTCTATAATAGGTCTAATGAGGGATGACTACAGTGGGACAATGACCTCCTTTTTTCTGGATGAAAAGCCCTTAGTGATGAAGTGTGCCACATAGAAGGATTTCCTGACTGTTGTGGCGATGTGGTTATTGAAGGTGAGACCACTGTCAACCTGTGTCCCTAAGTCTCTTATCACACTTTTTGTGTTTAGTGTACTGCCACCTATGTGGTAATTCACGGGTACATGTTTTTTTCCCAAAGGGGATAACTGTACATTTCTTGCCACTGAGCTTGAACCCATAGCTCTGGCACCAAGCATCTGTTTCTGTAAGGCCCTTTTGTAGAGTATCCACATCATTTGGGGATTCAATAATGGCTCCCAGTTTGCAGTCATCTGGGAACTTTGTTAGCCAGAGTCCCTTAGTGTTGGCCTGTACTTCAGAGAAGTAAATGTCAAACAAGAGCGGTCCCAGGACTGAACCCTGAGGTACTCCACTTGTCACTTGTCTGGAGCTGGATTTGGAGTCAGCTACTTTTACAGTGTGGGTTCTGTCAGTAAGCCAGTTGGCAACCCATCGAGTGACATAGGGATTAATGCCCAGCTTAGTAAGTTTATCTATGATTCCAGAGTGGGGGATGGTGTCAAATGCCTTGGTGAGATCCAGATAGGCTATGTGGACTGCCTTACCCTCATCCACGGCTCTGGTGACTGATTCGAAGAAGTCAATCAGATTCAGGAGACAAGATCGGCCCTTCACAAACCCAAACTGGGTGGGGTCCAGTATTTGAAGGCTGCCAATATCTTTGTTTATAAGTTCCATGATAATATGTTCCATGGCCTTGCAGATCAGGCTCATCAGACTGATGGGGCGGTAGTTCCTGGTATCCAAGGTGGATCCCACCTTGTGGACTGGGATAACTGTAGCTGTGCGCCACTCAGTGGGCACAAAGCCTGAGGAGGTGAGGGTACGATTAAACAATGACACTTAGGTGAGGTGCCAGTTCATTTTGTAGTTCATGTAGTACACAGCCTGGGATGTCATCTGGTCCCATGGATGCTGTATTCTTAGCTTTGGAGAGTACGTTTTTTACCTGTGTGGCTGTTATTACCAGAATTTGGCAATCTTCCAGTATTGAGATGGTCCATTTAGGGGGTGAGAGGGGGGTGAAGTTGACACTGAATCGATCTGCCAGGATATTGGCAATATCCTTGGGATCAGTATATTTACTGCCATTCTGTTGTAGCTCGTAGCAGATCTGAGCATTGCCATTTAGATTCTTGACATAGTTATAGAATGCCTTGTGGTTGTCTTTGGAATCTTTGGCAATTTTATTTTCATACCTAATGTACAGGGTTTGATTTGTTGTGAGTCTGAGTAAATCAACTATATAGTCAGTACCTTCTATCTGTAATATTTTTCACACACACACACACACACACACACACACACACACACACACACACACACACACACACACACACACACACACACACACACACACACACGATGCTGCTAGGTTTGGCTAATGCTTTTGTACATATGCTATGCTGCTGCAAGGTGCAGATTTTTGCAGTAAAATGAAAACCCAATCTAGTTGCTTGTTAAGTGCACCTACTCTCATGTTCCCTGTTTGGCTCATCATTCCTGGTAATGTTGCAAAAAGGTTTGACTCACTGCAAAAAAGAAAGAAATTCAACCTCCAACTCTGAAAAAAAAATTCCATCTCATGGTTACTATTATGTACTCATACTTTTAAATTATGGACCAGTTCCTAGAAGTTTCTCTCTCTACATACAAGTTCCAGTCTCATTGGCTAAACCATTTGCCAATGAAAGAAGACTGGAGCTAGGATGCAGAGCAGTAAATCTTCTTTTTAAGAGCAGTCCCGGATGTGATCTTGAACAGTATTTTTTAATGTTGTAGGAAACTTTTCTTTTTTTAAATTAATGCATGGCTAGGCCCCCAAGCCAGCAATGGGCCCCAGGCAGTTGACTACTTTACCTTGCACTGGATTTGGCCCTGGCTTATTTTATTTATTTTTTTAATCTGCACTCATGGTGTGCAACTCCTACAACTTGATTTCTTAAGTCAGCATGAGAACAATGTTTATAATATTTAACAACTGTCTACAGTCATACAAGCAGCAAAATCACTAAACACGTCAGCACAAAATTTACCAACATGCTTCACTTATGCATTCATCTCATATTATGGTGATTTAAATATATTTGTCAACAGGAACCCTTTACTCCACTCCTTTATTTTATAAGTCCTACATCAGTCTGTAATGCAGTCCAAATCAATTTGTAGCTTGTAATATGATGCACACACCCTAAGACATACAAGTGGACTTTGCATACCTGCCACTCTTGCATGAGGGTTCATTGGTTACTACTAGGCTAAATGCCCTTGTGGGTCATTTCAGGCTTAGACAATTATTCCATTTGGTGCTTAAAATTAACCTGGCCCGTTGGAATTTAAATTCACTTAACCCTTTCCAAGATATATATTTATATAGATATTCATAGGTAGTTCCTAGGTCTGCAGTCCAGGAAACCATTAATGAGCCTAGCCCAAATTTCTAATTGCTCCTAAACACTGTCAAGTTATGTGACTTGCTCAGATCCCACGATAAGCAAATGAAGGCTGAGAGAATCAAACCCTTTACCACAGGAAGTAGCTTGTTAACACATTACAGCTTTAATCATCTTTGCCAACTACTTGTGATTCACTGCATAGTGTGTCTAATTGGTAATTGTGTCCTACTCAGTCATATATTAAATCAGATATCAAATAAGGCACATTTCTTTCTCAAACACTCCCAAGCAGAAATTTAAAGGAACTACAATCCATCTATCCAAATTCTTTGGTATAAAGTAATGGGTAAGATTTCAGCAATCCTGGCATCTGTGCCAACCCCATGTATTATGATACTGTTTATACATTTCATCTTTGGACATTCTCAAAGACTTTGCCAACAGTCAAATCCACTTGATAATCATGATATTGTGGTTGTACATGAAATATTTAGAAAAAAATAACATCTCCCCTTTCTACATATAACTGGGTGTCAAGATTTTTTTCTTTACTAAGAATATGTAGTTTTTTAAAACTTAAATTAGACTGCCTTTAGCAGTCCAGTTCTCAGAAATCCTATAAAATTCTATTTGTATTACTACATAAAGCCTTGAACTACAAAAAAGTATTAGAAAACAAACAGATAATAAGATTTTCACACTAATCCATAATACCTTAAAACAAACAAAGCATATACAATTGTAGATTTATTTATCTGACTAAAGCATTAATTTCATTTAAACATATTTATTTATGTGTTTAATAACTAGAAAGGTGAGGTGGTTGGTCAATTTAAGCCTTGACCCAGACAGTTCTGCATTAATCTTATAAGACAAACTTTAAAGGTTATACCACCATAATCAAAACAGATATAAACTATATATTACACATGTGAGTAAGAAATGCAAGTTTAGAAAAGTGAAGTGCAGTTAGAAATGAAACATTATAGAAAGCTATATGAAAATTAAAAAAATGTTTCTGTTAAACAGCCAATAAAACAAACTTTGTATTCAAAACTGCATTTGAATACAGAGCAAGTATTATACAGCAAAAATGATTTTATTCTAGCATAGCTTTATTAGTAATACAAGTGCAATCCTATTTAACATCAACACCAACAGAAAATAGCAATTTAATACAGCAGTACAGAGGTGTTAGTGTATGAAATAAGTCTGTCAAGCATTTTACAGCTGTGTTTCTAGTTTGAAAATGCATTTCTCCATGAATTATTACTGTTTACTTGGAGGATATTACATGAAAAACTATAACCTACTGTTTTGCGACAGTCCTTATTTTAATATTAAGTGGAAATTGATTTACAGCTGGAATGTAGAACACAGTCCTGTTCTTTTGGGAGTATGGCACTTACTGAAATAAATCTGAAATTGAATAAAATTATAATACTGCAGCATTCAGCAGAACAGCAGTCTCTGTTCCATTAAATATTAAGATGCTGCCTTTAAAGGGACTGCATCACACTTTTAACTTTATGATAAATATTCTGAGTTTATTCAGAGGACATTAGCTACTTTGTCATGCAATCTTGTATGTGTCTATAAAATTGCTTCTTCCTACAATTTTTTACTGAATACGTATAAGACTGCTGTTAGGGCCATACATTAGTAGTAAGCTAACTGCCCATGTGGACGATTTCAAGCCTAGTCAATTACCCCATGTGAGAATCAAACCCCGCACCCTGTGTCTGTAAGGTAAACACCGTAACCATTATGCCAACGTCCCACTAGATGTGTGTTAGCTAGTGTTTCAGTACAGATGAGACAGCATAAGACTTATACATCATGTGAACAATTATTGTTCTCTTATTTACAGAAATGCTTAACTGCTAGTTGTAGCTATTTGGTCCAAATCACTAATGAGAATATTGGGAACAACTATAGGTTTTCACACAAGTTGGAAACTGACAATTTGCACATAGCCACGTGATGTGTACTGTAAATCTGTTGTTAGCGTTTGATAAAATTATACTAGCAATTGTATATCCATGCTAGGTTACATCTGTTAATTTTGTAGTACTTTTTTTCATTTGGATACATTTTTGGAGTATCATAGATTGAGGCTAACATATGTTTATATATAGGTTCATAGGTTGGTACTAGGCTATCGGCCTTAGGGCCTATAAATTTCCTATCTTCCATTCAATCATCAAGGTTCCTTTTGAAAACGGTCAAGGAGGCGCTCTGCTTGACATGTATGGGCAGTCTATTACAGAGTATCGGGAGTCTCTGGGTCAGGAACCTATCCCTCCAGCATGTTTTGTTCATTGTGATGACAAAGTTTAGATGCCTGGAGAGTGTGGCTCTGATGGATGGGGATTTCTTTAAGTGGAGCATGTCCAACAGCTCAGGGTTTGACATGGCCTTGTATGTTAAGCAGATATCGTCTCTGAGTAGACGATATGCCACAGAGTATAGCTGGAGTTTTTTTAGACGGTCAGCATAGGGCATCTGCTTTAGGCCTGTGATTCTTTCAGTGAGGTATTTCTGAGGCCTTTCCAGCTGTTGCAGATGTTTTGTGCAGTACATACCAAACAGGGCATTGTACTCTAAAATGGGTCTAATGAGGGATGAGTAAAGTGGGACAATGACCTCCTTTTTTTGGCTGAAAAGCCTTTCGTGATGAGGTGTCCCACATAGAAGGATTTCCTAACTCTTTTGGCAATGTTGTTATCGAAGGTGGGACCACTGTCCACCTGTGTCCCTAAGTCTCTCATCACACTTTCAGTGTTTACTGTACTGCCACCTATGTGGTAAATCATGGGTATGGGGATACCTATACATTTCTTGGTATGAAGCTTGAGCCTATGGCTCTGGCACCAAGCATCTGTTTCTGTAAGGCCCTTTTGTAGAATATCCACATCATTTGGGGATTCAGTAATGGCTCCCAGTTTGCAGTCATTCGTGAATTTTGTTACCCAGAGTCCCTTAGTGTTGGCCTGTACTTCAGAGAAGTAGATGTAAAATAAGAGCGGTGCCTGGACTGAACCCTGAGGTACTCCACTTGTCACTTGTCTGGAGATGGATTTGGAGTCAGCTACTTTTTGCAGTCTGGGTTCTGTCAGTAAGCCAGTTGGCAACCCATCGAGTGATGTAGGGATTTATGCCCAGCTTAGTAAGTTTATCTATGATTCCAGAGTGGGGGATGGTGTCAAAGGCCTTTCTGTGGTCCAGATAGGCTGTATGGACTGCCTTACCCTCGTCCACAGCTCTGGAGACTGATTCAAAGAAGTCAATCAGGTTCAGGAGACAAGATTGGCACTTCACAAACCCAAACTGGGTGGGATCCAGTGTTTCAAGGTTGCCAATGTCTTTGTTTGTAAGTTCCATGATAATGCATTCCATGCCCTTGCAGATCAGGCTCATCAGACTGATGGGACAGTAGTTCCTGGGATCCAAGGTGGATCCCCCCTTGTGGAGTGGGATAACTGTAGCTGTGCGCCACTCAGTGGGCACGAAGCCTGAGGTGAGGCTATGATTAAACATGACACTTAGGTGAGGTGCCAGTTCATTTTGTAGTTCATGTAGTACACAGCCCGGGATATCATCTGGTCCCATGGATGCTGTATTCATAGCTTTGGAGAGTGCGGTTTCTTCCTGTGTGGCCGTGATTACCGGAATTTGGCAATCATTTGGTATTGAGATGGGCCCTTTAGGGGATATGGGGGGGTGAAGTTGGCATTAAATCGATCTGCCAGGATATTGGCAATATCCTTGGTGTCAGTATATTTAACGCCATTCTGTTGTAGCTCAGAGCAGATCTGAGGATTGCCATTTAGATTCTTGACACAACTATAGAATGCCTTGTGGTAGTCTTTGGAATCTTTGGCAATTTTATTTTCATAACTAGCTTTGGAGGATTTTATGAGGGATCTCAGCTTCTTACTGATGCTGGTAAGGGAGTTTTTTGTATCCTGGGACTTTCTTCTTTTCTGCAACAGTTTCTTCCTTCTGTTGTATAGTTTGTTTATGGCAGGGGACCACCAGATTGGCTTCCCTTTTTTGGAGGAGAGCATCTTGGTTCTATTTGGGATGGCACAATTCATGCACGAGTGGATGTGCTCGTACAATGCCTTATTGTAGGATTCAGCAGTCGTACTTTCAGCTCCCGTCTGCATGTGCGCCATGAAGTTAGTCACTTCTGACTTAAGTAGCATGAAGTTGGCTTTGGAGAAGTTTTTTACGGAGGTTTCCTTACTGGGGTGTGGGGGTAGGATGTGGATGTCAAGAGTGATTTGCTTATGGTCCGACCTGGCCAATGAGGGGGTGGCCACTGATGTGGAGCATCTATCTCCCATGTTGGTAATGACCAGGTCTAAGATATTGGAGCCCCTGGTGGGACAAAGGATTAGTTGATCCAGGGCTTTGGAATTTATGATTTCCAAGAACCATTGAGAAAAGGTTAATGGCAAGGTAGTTGAAATCACCCAGTATTAGGGTGTTTGGTTGTATCTTAATATTTTCCAGTATGTTTAGAAATAAATTGTTTGTGTGTTTTTACCTTTCCGCCTTTGCTTTTGTTTTTATAGTTCGAGTTTAAGTTGTTTTTGTCATGTTTAGAAGGGTGTAGTGAGAATCTTAGGGCATGATGGGGGATCTATAGCAAGCTACAATTTGGATTGTAGTTTTGCCTAGTGTTAGTTGCACCTGGAGAATTTCAGATGCATTGTGCTGGGCAACTAGCCTGGAGGTTTGAATATCCTTGGTGAATATGGACACTCCTCCACCTTTAGTGTTTCGGTCTTGATTTGGTGGCTGAAAAGTGTGCTAAGAGTTGTAGCCTGGAATTGCAGGGGTGCTCTCTGGAGTCTTGAACCAGGTCTCAGTTACTGCACAGATATCAATGTTCTCCATTTTTAGGAGAGCCTCAAGAGAGTGCATTTTGAGGTTTAGGCTTCTAGCATTGAGTAGCATTACCTTCAGATTTTGCATGCTTGTATCTGTTATGGTGATGGTTTTGTCCTTTGAACCTTGCCTAAAAAAGGCACTATAGGGGTGGAAAGAGCCTTAGCCACTAACCTGAATCCCAGTGGTGACAGGCATTTCTGGCAAAGCATTGTGGTCTGTTGATCATATCTTCCCAGGCAGACAGATACTGGATCCCCTTTGAATGACACCAGAAGATTAGCCAATTGCTTGAAGTCAATCATTTTGTTCTTATACTGTGGTATCATTCAGGGCAAAGGCAGGATGCTACTCAGGGCTAGGCTACCTGCCTGAGCCACATGATCCTTTGCTTAAAATAGGTTCTTCGTAGATTATTGCATTATCCATTAATCATTTTCATCAGTTCTTTCTTTTTTTTTTTCTTTGGTTATCTACTTAATCCAGTTAAGGGTCATGGTAGAGGCAAAGCTTATCCACAGTGGGCACAGGGGAGAAAAATTAATGCTGGATAAGATGAAACTCATTACAGAATGCACGCTCACTCTCTCATGACACACAAACCTTTGAGTGGTTCAAAGGATCACCAATTCATCTACATTTGGGATTTGGAAAAAAAACATAGCACTTAGCAAGTAGTCATGCAGACAGAGAAAAGGCATGCTGTCTCTAAACAGCAGGCATCTCAGCTGGATACTGAAGTGGAGGGCCAGTCACTGTAAGGTAGTAATATTAACCACTGTGCTGTTCTAAAAAGATGAAACATTAGAAGAGTTTATCTGGCAGACTATAAAGACAGCTTTACTGACCCTGTCTACCTATCAAGAGTATTCTTAGGATATGATGGCAGATGTGCTTGTGTGTGTGTGTGTGTGTGTGTGTGTGTGTGTGTGTCTCCACCTTCAAAATATAAACAGAAAGTGATCTAGTCATTGGCAGCCAGTTAATGGTCGAGGTGGCATTGCACATGTGCAAATATAAAACACCGCCCTACATGTGCAGACACCCCCCAGACGAACACCCACACTCCCAACCACACACACATATCTATATTTCTTTAAACTGAACATACAAAATATTAAAATGTGTATGAATGTGCTGAAAATAAAGTGAAAAATATCTTTCTGTATGAAGATGTAAAATTGATGTCTCATGGGAAGGATCACAGATCTCAGCAAGTATTAATGTCATGGTAAGGGCAGCTAAACAGTGTTACTGGCTTGGTGCCTCCCATGGTAACCTTGAATGCACAGATATACAAATGCTGTGGGTTCTATCCCTACAGCAGACATGAATCAGTCAGAGTCAAAAGCTGAAAGTATGCAAAATTCCCCATGCATTTCCACAAACTGGTTATTCTTCATGAAAAAAAGCATCTGCAAAAAGGAATCTCTCCTTGACTGGTATGATGATCCTAGAGTTAAATACAGTGATAATTGAGGAGTACAGGTGGTACAGAACCCTCAAGGAAGGTATGGATGATGCCCTTTGAAAAACATAATACCTTTTACAAATGACATTTGGTCACTTTTTTCATGCAGAAGTCTGCTTGATCATGGCTGTCATGAATAATAGCTATAGATCTCCCATGATACTGCATGCTTTGGAGGGAGTATTAAGGTGTGCTCCATTATGTCTCACACAGTATTAAACTGTCAGTATTAAAGATGCAGCATCATATAGTTGGAAAGAGCAGACAGTTTTAACCTCATTTCTCCCATTGTCTTCAAGACTACCCAGATATCATGACTGGAATAGATGTAGCTACAAATCATTCTTCAAATAAACAAACAGATAATAAATGCAGGCACAGTGTGTTAAGACAACCATGTAGAGAATGTCCGGGTATTGGATTAGTAGGAAATTAACAAGAGAACTGGGCTAATGGAATATCTGCATGAACAAAAACACTACCCAGTCTTCTTGATTTAGCTTATAAAGAAGGTTTAGGTGTCTATGGGGTTATTACAAAGTCCAGTTGCTCTGGCTGAAGACACAATGGTACCCTACAAATTAGAAACATATTGTAAGAGGTCTAAAACATTTGCTCTGTATCGTTGATGGATTCATACTTCAACATGCTAATGCATAGCTAAGAAGCTTGATTACCAAAATCTTTAAAAGAATGCCCCTTTCTAAAGTAGCTTGAACCTAATTCAGATTTTCAGAAAAAAAGACAGTAATAGGATCTTGTGGATGTTTGAAGAATAAGAATGTTTATTCTGTTGAATCATGCAAATGGATTCAGGCTATTGCAGGAGATGACTGCACAGTAATTCACCCTGTAATTCCCTGCCTCTAGTTGCATGGAGCTAAGAATACAGAAAGCACATCCATAAAAGTGTTGTACCCTTAGGTTCAATTAGACAAAGCCAATCTGTGCCGATACTTCTAGCTGGAAATTAAGTGGAATTCTTAGTGTTAAAATGTACAACAGCTTCAAGGATGTTTATGTTAGGTTTAAACATCGTCAGACTAACTACTAGACTGTGAATAACCCAGGATGTGGTTGTGTAATGCATGACTTGTATTTTTTGTTAGTGATTTAAAATGTTTGCGGTGATGAAGAATCAAGCATTCTAAAAATAAAGCAGAAGGGAAGCTTTTGAAGGGAGATAAAACTTTGTTTCATTTGTTGACAGGATTCAATGCAGAGAGTTTTTACTAATCAGTGTGAGCTTTTTCTAAGCAATGTCTGCTTATAATACCAGAAAATAACAGGGGAGCTCAATACCATGCCCTCACTGAGCTCCATCAGTAACATGCGTGTCTTTAGATAAGACATTGTGTGTAGTCCCTGGAATTGATCAGTCACTCAGGTATCATAGAGGATTTGAATGGCTTGGCACCAGAACAAGTGAGGTAAGCTTGAACAACTGTCATGGCGAGCTGTGACTCCATGTCACAAAACTGGGAGCAGGACAGAGATGGAAAATTAAACATTAGTCCAACCTCATTAGTAGGAATACCTGGAGGTCACTGGAATGTTGGACTGCTGCAGCATAGGCAGATGTTATAAAGTTCCTTTACTGGGTGACTGACGTGCCAAAGTATGGTGGTGGCTGCTGTGGCTTTTCTGGTCTTTGTACCAATATATATAGACAGATAGATGGCTTTATATCATGTTATTTGGTTTCGGGAACTTGAAATTCATAAGGCTGAGAATATATGTTCGAGGTTTCCTAAAACTTCAATGTGCATTTTTGGAAGGGGACAAGCCCTCCTGCACCTCCCCACACCCTCTGCAAATTATATATACCAACAAATATCACTGCAGGGTAAATTTCCTGTGAAAGTATTTCTATATAGATTGCTGTACAGTGGGGTTCTGGGAATTTACCCCTTACCCTGCTGTGGCCCCCCTCACATGGGGGGGGGGGGGTTGCAGCGCAGCTTGCCTACCTGCAAAAACATAGATTTTTTTTTTACATTAAGGTTTTTGGAAACTCGACCATATGGTCTCATTCATATGAATATTTAAGTCTCCAAATCTGAAGACAAATTGCATGCAGTCTGTAATGGTGCGTTTTTAGGCTCACATAGTATCTCATAATAAAAACAGAGATTTCTGCTGTAATACTGAATGTTCTCATTTACCATTTAGAATCTTAATTAAAAATGTGTATGCAGCTTCGGTGTTTCTTTCTAATGCAAGGACATATCTTAGTTGTTAAAAGATTAGTAATACCATTATACCTGAACTTTATTTTTACAACTCCAAGGAGTTTTAATGATCATTTTTAAAACAGGAATTTTCCATGGATTTTATTTATTTAGTGTTAGCAGTAGTTACTAACAGAACTTTTAACTGATATTATTATAAAAAACTCATCTTTCATTAATAGGTTTACTTTTATAACCTGTTTAAATTAACCAGGTTTATAATTTTTCTGTACCTTCCAAACAAAGCACAGCGTAGTTGTGTACATATTTTCATTGTGCTTAAAATCTATTTATTTATTTATATTTATTCCAGTTTGATTACCAGGGAAGTCCACTGGGTCACCGTGGCCAATTTTCAGTGGAGGCCCGTGGAGAAAAGCTCCAAAAATGCATAAAAAAATATTACATACAGGATTTCAACACCATCAAGAATTTAGAAAGCATTAAACAGTTTGCAGAATACGATTTCAAGGAATACAGGACAGTATGAGAGTACAATTCATACTGAAATTGAATAAAATTTTGTTTTTTTTACATTAAGTTATGGTTATTACATTTGCATAGTATAGCAGTATTTCTTAGAGATTCCTAAAAGATAGTTAAGGTTGAAGGAAGGAGAAATAGTGGTAGTGCTTTGAGTGAAAGTATTAGAGATAGAAATTAGTGCTCAATATTTACATGTTTTGTTGAGCAGGTATACTTATGGGAGTAGAAGGATTGTGTAGTATTTACAAGTTTTGTTGAGCAAGTATAGCTGTAGGAGAAGAAGGATTAGGTAGTCTTTACCAGTTTTGGTGAGCAAATCTAGCTCTAGGGGTAGAAGTAGTAGAATTGGTTAAGTAGAGGGATAAAGCTGCAGGAGATTGCAGGGAGAGATATAGTTGTAGGAATATGTCTATAGGAGGAGGGTAGGGTAAATGTATCAGAATGAGGAGACTCTTATACTAGAAGTGGTCCCAGATTAAGTAGGAAGAAGGCAGGGACATTTACATTTATTAGACGGGTGTTTGAAAAGTAGGGCCTTGAAATTTTCAGTGTTTGGGGTGGTACTTAGTGGGGAAGGGCGGGAGTTCCATTTGTTGCCAAGGGCATAGGAGAGGGCCGGCAGGATGGTTAGGTTTGTGGATAGAAATTAAGTTCTGATGTTCAGATCTAAGGGCTCTGTTGGGAATATAAGGTGGAAGGATATTAGTTAGAGCGGGGCATTTAGTAGGATAAAATATGAGTGAGTGTGCTATGGAGAGTTGTAGGTAATCAAAGTGGTTTGGTAGTTCTAGCCAGTTCAGGGATTGTAGTGGGAGGCAGTGATGAGTGGAGTTTTGGCTTTGGATGCAAATTTAGCTATTTTATTGTAGCAGCTTTTTAGTTTAGAGGTGGTAGAGGAAGACAGGTTGGTTAGGAGAAGAGCACCATAGAGGTTAGAGTGTGCCTTGTTGTGTTAGAGAGAAAGTGGTTGTTCCTATACAACATACCTAGCTTTTGGTGTTTTTTTATGTTTTGTTGTACATGTATATCGAACTTTATTTGTTCATCAACAATTATGCAGAGATGTTTAGTGGAATGGATGACTTCTATAGGTGTGTTTGTTTGGCTGAGGATTTTGAAGTCACTTTTGTTGAAGGAGTAGTTCTTAGAGGGTGAGAATAGAAGAATTTTGGATTTGCTAGCATTAAGAGAGAGGTGATTTTGGTGCATCCAGTTTTCAGTTTTGGAGAAGGCAGTTTGGGTTTTAGACAGCAGTTCGGACAGGTTTGAGGCAGAGCAGATTAGGGTAGAGTCATCTGCATATTGAATGATTTTGGTGTCAGGAATAGCAGTGTGGAAGTTATTGATGAAGATGTTAAATAGCATAGGACCAAGGATGGATCCCTGTGGGACACCAGTGGGGGTGGGTAAGAAGGAAGAGATGGTGTTTTTCCATTTGACAGCCTGAGATCTGTCTGATAGGTAGCTGGAGAACCAGGAAAGAGTTTTTGGTGAGATGTGAAGGTTAGAGATATGGTAAAGAAGATGGTTGTGGGAGATAGTGTCAAAAGCCTTGGACAGATCGAGTAGAACAGTAGATACTAGCTGTCCTGAGTCTCTGGCTTTATTAACGGTATCTAAGAAAGAGATTAGGGCTGTGTTGGTGCTGTGGCCAGGGTGGAAGCCATGCTGGGTGGGTGTGAGGAGGTTATTTTTGGGTGAGGAATGGCATAATTTGGAGGTGGATGCACTTTTCAAGGATTTTAGAGATATGGAGTAAGGCAATAGGGTGGAAGTTTGAGATGCAAGTATTTTTTCCTCCCTTGTGGAGAGTGAGGATGAAGGCTGAGCGCCAGAGTTTGGGGATGTAGGATTCTTTTATTGATCTGTTTATAATGATACTGATTGGGAGAGCGATCCCATCTGCGGCAAGTTTTAGACAGGATGAGGGGATGTTGTCGGGTGCATTAGAGCATGGTTTGAGTTTGGATAGTAGTTTTTTATGAGAGTAGTAGAGACAGGTTTAAGCTCAAATAGAGGAGGGTAGTTGTTTGGTGGGATTGGCTGGGGAGGGTGAGGATTGGCTGGGTTATTGTTAGGAAAGGATTTAGTGAGGGCAGAAATGGTTTTGATGAAGAAAGAATTAAATTCAGAGCCTAGTTCAAGGTCAGTTTTGCTAGGGTTGGGGCAGGGATTAGTTTCTTGAGCCTGGATGGAGAAGTGAGTTTATAGACTTCCAGAATTATTTAGGATTATTACGGTTGTTAGACTGGAGCTTAGTGCAGTAGATTTTTTTGTCTTTGTTGATTGGCTGTTTAGCAAGGTTGCGGAGCTGTTTGTATTGAAGTAATGTGTTGGGCAGGTTATTTTTTTGGTGAAGTTTCCATAGTTTGTCCCTTTGGTGCATAATTTGTTTGGTCTCTTTGGTAAGCCAAGGAGCTGAATTATATTTGATCCATGTATTTCTTGGGGGAGCTACAGAGTTTAAAATATCAAGGAAGACAGAGTTGAAATGGTCTACAGCTCTATCAAGGGGTAGGGAGTTTAACATGTGCCAGCTCATTTGTTTGAATAAATTAGAGAAAGTAATGGGGTTGAAGTTGCTAAGGTTGCGAGTTTGGATAAATTGATGCTGGTAAGGGGAAGAGGTAGTAGAGCGATGGATAAAGGCTGGGAGATGGTCACTAATGGTATTAGGAATAGTGCCAGAGTTGGTTATTCTGTTAGGGTTAGAGACAAGAATCCAGTCTAAGGTGGATCCCGGGGGATTATTTTTGTTAGGTTGGGTGATGGTGTGGATAATCTGACTGAAATTATAGAGATTGATGGATAGGAAGGGGGAGAGGCAGTTGAGTTTGTTCCAAGCAATATTTACATCTCCTAAGATGTAAGTTTCATAGTTGATTTTTGTGGAAGCCCATAGGAGAATTTCTTCTAGTATTGATATATTATTTCCAGGGGAGATGTAGAGGGCAATGAAGCAGATATTTTTGTGCCTGTTTAATTTTAGTAGTCCAGCGGTTAGTTCAGTGTTCTGGAATTGTGGGATTGGAATTTGGAGCGGTATTGAGGTGAGAAGATTGGAATATACTAGGGCAGAGCCGCCACCTTTTTTATTAATTCTGTCATTTCTGAGAATGTGAAAACCTTGGGGCAGAATTTCTGAATCAGAGATGGAAGGTTTGAGCCAGGTTACAGATATAGCTAGGATATCAGGTTGGTTATGGCTTAGCCAGCAGTGAAATAGGTGAGATTTATTACTAAGACTTTGAGCGTTAATTGTAAAGATCCTTAGAGTATTATGTGGGGTGGAAAGGTTTGTGGGATTATTGGAGTTGTTACATGTAATGGGGCCAGGATTAGGGTGGATATCACCTGCTAGCATTAGTAGGAAGAGGGAGACATCCTTTTGGCATTTAGGTTTGTAAGGTGTAAGTTTGGGAAGGTTATAAATTAGAGTAGGAGACATTATCTTGGCTTTAGAGGAGAAGATTTTAGGATGGAATAGGAGCAGAGGATTTGTTTGAATGAGGGAAGGTGAGATAGAGTGGAAATGAAATGCAGAATGAGGGTAGGGCAGAGTTTGTGTGGAGGTAGTTTTTGTTGGAAGTATAAGGCATGTCTGGGAGGAATATGAGGTAGCTTGGTGCAAGGGAATTAAGAAGAGAAGAAGGAGGTAGAGGGCATGGGAGTAGTGGTGACTTAGAACATGTTAGAGAAGAGATGGGGAGGTAAGGATTATGACGAGTGAGAAATATTGACTTTAAAAGAGTGTATGAGAAAGGGATTTATGTGGGAGAGTGTAGGAGTGTATGAGGGAGGGATTTATGAGGGAGAGGTAATGAGCAGAGGATATGTATTTGCTAATTGAGCTGTGGGGGTGTGGTAATGGGAGAATAAAGCTGAGAGCACTGGGGGCAGGTGGTAATTGGGGGGCAGGGTAGGGGAGCGGATTGAGCCTGCAGGGCGAATGGAGCGGGAAGAGCTAAAGAGGTGAGTGCAGCAGAAAACATATCAGCTAAGTGTAGTTTGCTAGCTATAGTAGAACGATTTTAACTGCAGGTGCCAGGCAAGGTAGAGTAGGTTGACATTTCAGGAGGGTATTGTAGAGAAAAGAATGTGTATAATTTAATGTCAGCTAGCTCTTTGTGAGGTACTAGAAACCAGTAGGAAAAAATAATTTAGTGAAGATGAAGTTCTGCTAGCTCTTAGTGTGATACTAGAAATCAGTAGGGAGAGAGCTAAGAGGCTAGGGGTGTATAGGCAGAGAATGCCACCTAGTGGAGAACAGTAATAATTAGCAGGGGAATGACCAAATCCTTTGAAGGGTGTAGTAAGTTCTGGGTTGGGGATAAATTAGAAGGGGTGGTAAACCGGTCTGCAGAAGGCTGCTGGAGTGCACACAAGGAGGTCAGACTTAAAAAAGAATAGCACAGCTAGGTTACAGTATCTATTTCCTTACTTTAAACATATACATTAGCTCAATCTTGTAGGGGGAACTCCTTAGAGGTTGTTTGCAGTGTGCCAGGTTAGCAACTGGGATTCAGATGCCCTCAGGAATTAATCAGAAGAAAATCCCCTTTTACTTATATGCAGGGTGGGAAGGCCCAGGGTTGAAAGTACTGTGGGAGAAAGAGAGACAATACAGACATTAGTTAAAACAGCAGGAGAGGAGGAGAGAATGCGAGAAGAGTAGAAAAAAAAATTACGGGGCAGAAGGGAAGGTGTAGCAGAGTGCAGTGGTTAGAGACTTGGTTAGAAAACAGGAGAAAAAAGAGGCTTTAGTGTCTAGTAGAGAGGAGATTGTTAGAAGAGAGTAAAGACATAGGTGTAGGAGGGCAGGAAAAAGTAAGGCTAGAAGCAGTAGTATTAGAAAGTGCGAGTTTCAATTAAAACAGTTTCACTACTATTTCATTAAGCAAAACATCAAACATTAATATCTAAGTATACATAGGAGATTCTAACACAATTAGTGAGGAGAGGTATTAACACTGTAGAATGCTTATTATAGTCAAAGGCAGGCAGGGAGATAATGGTCCCATACAGACTACAAAAGTGTTCTAGTGCAGTGAAAAGCACAAAACTATACAAAACAAGCAATGCAGACTACAAAAGTGTTCTAGTGCAGTGAAAAGCACAAAACTATACAAAACAAGCAATGCAGACTACAAAAGTGTTCTAGTGCAGTGAAAAGCACAAAACTATGCAAAGTAAACAATGCAGGGATGCCATAGAAATAGTGTAACAACAATATAGAAATAAATGTGCAGAAACAGCACTGGTACCAACAGAAAAGTCACATTGTCCTCAATGAGCACTCAACACAGAATAAATTATCAGTAATTGTAGAACATGAATTCACTGTGTTTCAATAAAAATAAGCATTCCAAGGTGCACTTTTAGCTGGATGGGAGCTTTATGTAGGTTACTGGAGCCCCAAAATGCAAGAAGATTTATCAGATAGCACCAGGGAAGCAGCGTAATGAAGGTGATAATAACAGACGTGCTGCGAGGAGCTTTAGAATGCCTTGGGGCATTTTAGAGCTTTATTCACATAAAACGCAAGTCCTTAAGCCTCAAACTTTTGTTTAGGCATCAGGCTCAGAGCAAGAGTAACAGCTGTGCTTGATAAATACTGTTCTACGTCCAGGTGAGATCAGGGGCTCATCTGAGTCACAGGGAAAGCATGGTATGATTCAGACAAAAATCAGCTGTTCTCAGGAGCGCTTCTAGTGAGCAAGCTTCGTTTATACAGAACTAGCTAATAGTATCGCTGTGAGGCCACAAGGTGGTCTTGTGCACATGCCAAAGGGAAAAATAGCAAGTATGCTTGCTAAGGGACGTAGTACTATTTGTATCTATTGCAAGTATTCAGCGCTAGAATGTAAAGTAATAGCTGGGTCAGATAGAAGCACGGGAATCTCATTTAAAGGGGCAGGCGATTTGTAAGAGCGTGTTTAAAGTGCACTCCTCAAGAAATGAAGCCGTGAAAGCCTCTAAAATAAATTGATCTAAGTACAAGCTCTCCTTAAGTGCAATGCGCGTTGATAACGCTATGAAGGCCACGAGGTGGCTTAACTGCGCACATCAAATGAGGAATAGTAGCACAGCCACAAACGGGGATTTACTCCATTACGAACCTTTGTGCCAGGTTATTCATTAAAGCGATAGCCTAGCTTTTTACATTTTAGATGTGCAGTATCTACACACAGAGTATACTACATTACTCTTTAGTAATAGCTCATGCTACTCAAACTGTGCAGGTTTTGATTAGAAATTATTATATGCTGTAGTGCTGAATTAGAACTTCCAAACAGTTGCTTATCTCACTTTGATGTAACAGTTTCATCAGATGCCAGTGTATGGCCTTAGTCTGAAAACATATGGATAACTCAATATCCACCATTAGAAGTCTGGAGATAAAATGTTAGCATACCTGTGGCCAGTTGGACTGTAGAACTAGAATATATTCTGTTACTTAATGTCATGCTTTACAGGTTATTTTATATATGAAAAATATGTCTTTGGTTTAGAGTTTACTTCAATTTCTGTAAGAGGTAAATTTTTGTAGTCTTTGCCAGACTTTCTAATTGCTGTAAAGAACATAATGTCTTAGCTGTATCTCTTGACCATGTTGATTTTGCAGATACTTGTAATCTAAATCCTGCAGCTTCAGTACATATTTTTAACTGTGTCAGTAGCTTAACCTGTGATTGGCAGATGTTTCCTGCAATGGGAAATCTAGAAATATGCAGACGGGGGCTAATTTTAATTTTCTGAGGTAGAAATGCTCCTATAGTAGAAATGGTGAAGGGGGAGCGGGCATTCTGGATATTTAAAAATAGATAAGACAAAGGAAATAACTGGAGTATTTTGGTGCACTGAGATAGAGTAGAAGAAATATCTCAGCAATTGCTGATAGGTGAGAAACCGAGGAAGAATGAATGCTGCAAGGAAAGAGGCATAAACTGTGAGTGATGAAAGAAATTAAGGAGAAGAAGAACAAAGAGAAGGAAAGAAGGAGAACACTGAGAATAAATGGAAACAAGATATGAGTAGATGCATGCCACATACATATCATCTCCTCCAGATTTTACCTCAAAATATAGAGCTGTTCATTGCATTCATGACTTTATCAACAAAGCAGGTAACATGAAAGGCATTAAATGCTATATATGTAAAACTACATATTGCTTATTCTTATGAAAGTGCAGAGTAATACATATTATTTAAGCAATAACCAACGACGTGGTGTGGTATATTGAAGATTTACCCACAGTTGGTGTGGTTAAATCATGAGGGCGAAGCCCGAGTGATTAAATAAAGCCAACCGTGGGTAAATTTCAATATACCATAACCAAGGAGTCGGCTATCGTTATTATACAATGACATTATTTAAGAAAAAAAAACGTACTTTTATTAAATAATGTCTTTGTATAACGGAGCATTACTGCTCTTCTGCAGGTGGCTTCCTTGTGTTGATGTACTGCACATGCGTATGGGACTTGTGTTCCTACGCATACCCAGTACATCAATGTTTTGAAACGGAAGCAACTGAGAAAAGAAAGTCTTTATTGCCCCGTTTTTTTCTTTTTCTTTTTCTTTATTAAAAAAAAAAGGTTTTGGACACTTTATACCAAAGGAAAAAAGTCCGGGGGCTGGACCTTCTTCCGTTGGTATATTGTGGGATTTACGAGCACGCTGGCCAATCAGCATGCACATTTTGGAATGTTAATGGGGGCTAATTGTATAATTTGTTATAGTCATGTTTTACTTTAAATTTAGATATTTATGCCACAGTCCATAAAAATGAAGATGGGCAGCAAAATTAAAGGAAACCTTACAAAGAATATGTTTTAAGACATGAAGAAATCTTTGCCAGCTCACTCACACTGAGAAGGAGGGGATTTTCCCCATGATAAGGACAAATCTCTGGTGATGGTGATGTACAGTAAATGTGGACAGACTGCCAGTAAAAACTATGGCATCTGAGGGGTGGCGCTAGTGGATGCTGCTTTGGCAACACACATGATATAACTAGCTCCACCCAGTTAGAGCATATAGAAAAAATCATCCGCCCTGGTGTGTAGGCCAGAATATGTAATGTTTGCAGACTGCTTTATTTCATTTCAATGCCTGGTTCACCATTTGTGCCTGGGACACTTAAGGATAAATGACACAACTAAGCAGCTGATGGTCAGCTGGGGGCACACAAATCAGGGGAAATACCTGAAGAAATCGGTACCCTGACAATATGAGTTATATTGCCAAACATTAAATGAAAGCATTTATACCAGAGTGTTTATACTGCAGTTTAGTAGTTCTCACAAAATACTTAGAACTGTGAGAGATTTTTTGCTGCATACAATAACAACTTGTACAGAAATATATTATTCAGATTTCTATAAGTGTAGAACAATAGAAAAGTCAAAAAAGTTATAATGTTTCTTTTATTAAGCAGGAGTGTCAACTAGTCTTTTTAACATTTAATAAGAGACTTGTTCAGATTTTAGTAGTATACAGGTAGTAACTAAGAGAGTTATAAAAGGGGATATAAAATAAAGCTCATTAGCAGGTCATAGTTTCTCTTTCTGTCCTATACTACCTGGCAAATCCAGACAAAATCCCATTATTACTTTTGGCTCACAGGCACAGTGCACCGCTGTCTTTGCAAGCGATGCAAAACTTTACATTAAATTAATCTCATCTTCTTTTGTTAAATATGTGTATTCATACAAGAAAAATGGCAATGCTTCTTTGGAAATAACACACGGGTAGGAATTCATAAAAGTTAATGCAAGGGATACACAATATTTATACCTTGAGGTACCTTTTCTGAATTCATAGAAAGCCATACCACAGAGCTTTCACATGAAGACATGCAGCAACATGGTGGTCTGTCTCCACGACTGTGCTAGATGCTAATGAAACAGTCCTGAGGAGAGGCATAAGCTAAGTAGCCATGTGTACTTCCTCCTGGAATTGCCCCCGGGAAAGAATTTACATGCCAAGAGATTCTTCTAATTGTTTGGCCATGTAGAGTAGCAAGGCAGATCCTTGCAACTTGTGGTAGTCATCCATCATAGTAGAGTTAAGTGCTGAGGGGTGTAGTAGTAAGGTACAATTAGGAGGTATCTGCATGAGTGTATACAAGGGGATGCATATGTGTGAGTGTACGTGTGAGTGTGGGTCTACCTTGGAGATAGTGGTAGGGGTGGTAGTGGGTAAATTATGCAGGCATTTGTGTGTGTGTGTCTACACGTGAATGTATGAATGTCAGTGAGTGTGACTGAGTAGGGAAGGGGCTGGTTTGTGTGTGTGTGTGTGTGTGTGTGTGTGTGTGTGTGTGTGTGTGCATGTGTGTGTGTATCTGTGCCTGTGTGTGGGTGATTTGGGGTGGCTGTCATACTTCCATACACCCCTAGATTAATGAGCAGAGTGTGCAACATTGGGTGGGGGGATTCACTAGCCACCTGGATAACTCATTAAAGGAGTACTTGAGGGGCATGTACAAAGAACAGGGATTGGAGGTGGGGGACACTAGCTACTAGGGAGTGAGTTGCAAAAAACTGAGAGACATTGGCCAAAAAGTGGAATTACATATACAAAGTCTAAGATGGCCATTTCATGGAATATGTCCTTCTCTTTGAGGTATGCCATTCTCAGAGTTGCTATATATACGTTTGGGGTTGTGGGGTTTTGGTGGGCTTGCCCCCATGCAACAAAGAAGTTTAAATGAGAAGAGCAATGTTTGGTTTGCTCTTCTTTTAGCAATGTTGGTTTGCTCTTCTTTTAGCAATGTTTGAGGTTTGCTCTTCTTTTAGCAATGTTTGGTTTGCTCTTCTTTTAGCAATGTTTGAGGTTTGCTCTTCTTTTAGCAATGTTTGAGGTTTGCTCTTCTTTTAGCAATGTTTGGTTTGCTTTTCTTTTTGATTTTTTTTTATCTGTTTTTACTTGGCATTTTAAGTGCCAACATTTTAATAGGGAGCCCTGAGTGGCATATGCAGAGAATAGGGATCAGGAATGGGGTAACTCTAAAGACTAGGAGTAACTCATTCAAGGAGTACCTGAGCAGTACATACACACAATGGGGACTAAGGGGTTGAAGGAATACTATAGACATTAGGGATAACTCATTAAGGGAGTGCCTGAGTGGCACATATACAGAACAGGGATATCAGGGATAACTCTTTAAAGGAGTGCTTGAATTGCATGTACACAGAATAAGCATCAGGGGATTGGGGGAATATTATATACCATGGATACTCAATATGATATGTCTTAAAGGCACAGATTTAAAAATAAAACTGTATGGAGCCACTAAACACATGAGATAAAAAGCGTGTCTTAAAAGGCAGGAAATAGAATTCAAACATTGTACCCTTCCACCTTCCTCAGGGGGTCTTAGTCCTCTAAACCACCACTAGACACCATGGACAGACTTAAAAAAAATGTTGGAAGGCATTTAAGCCATGCACCCCTGACACAAGAAACCCCTGTATTAGTCCACTGCTCCAATTGTTAAGTTAGTGTTGCACTGTATTTTTTAACATATATTTAGGATCTTGGGCCTCATGCAATGCCTGCAGTATTTTGTGACATATGGGGGAGAGGGACAGGAAATGTTAGGCATGGCTCTTAATCTCATACGGTAACAGCTTTTGCCCTAGTATGCATTTACTGAAGGAAACTCAAATGTCTGACATTAAAGAGTGACAGTAATCATCTGTGAATAACCCGAGTGGGGGAAAGGAAACATTGTAGGTGATCTAACAAAACAGGCAGGAATAAGTTATATGGTGTGAATAAATGTGTGTGTTTTAGTGTGTGCATTTGTGACTTAGTGGGAGGGATGTCTGTGTTAATATAATGTGGCTGCCAATGTTAATTACACAGAAAGTGTGGATCTGCACCACAACCACAATTCATAGACATGCAGATAATCCAATAATCAGGTCTTTCCTCATCACAGCTAATACAGCTATGGATTGTGCAAAATACCACATCACTCCTTTGATATCTCTGACTGAGACATTGTTAAAACCTGGAACTAAAGATATTGAAATTATCCCTCCAGGATATAATATATTGAGACAAGACCGCATAAAGCGTAAGGGAGGGGGAGTAGCAATTCTATTTAAAGATGGCCTACAAATCACCTCTTCACCATATAACCCACCCTTGGACAATAATGCAGAAGTCCTTATTTCCAGACTACAACTCAACCCAAGTAAGTCCTTATACATTATCTGTATCTACCTACCACCTGGTAATAACACCAATACAATAGAGGTTATTCTACACTGGGTGTCAACAACTTACCCACAAGGAACAATAATACTAGGGGACTTTAACATGGATTGGAAATGTGTTAACACTGAAAATCCTACCTCCCATATCAACCTTTATGGTTTCTCTCAAACCATCAACTCCACAACCAGAATAAACAAACCAAGCAAAAAAGAGAGCACCTTAGATTGGATTCTTATCAATAAACTTCACCAAACCTATAAGGTAGGAACCTTACCTGATGATATAAGCGATCACTCATTGACCTATATTATCAGGCAAAAGAATGACATTTTAAACCACTGCCACATATAAAAACTCACAGAATACCAACACTTTAACCTTACACAATTCCAAAGTGAGCTGAGTGCAAGTGAGTGGAACCCTCTAAAAAGACTTCCACTTGAAGAGGCTGTTACATACTTTAACTCTAAATTCTTAACTATCCTAGACCAACATGCACCTAAGCGTTCCATTAGAATCAAGTCAAAACCAGCCCCCTGGCTCTCAAAAGAAACCAGACAAAACATCTTAATCAGGAACAAATCTTGGGCTAAGTGGCGTGCCACCAAAAATATCTCAGACCAGCAAACTTTTAGGCAACTGAGAAATATAACAAAAAAAGCTGTAGTCACAGACAAAAATAACTTTTATTGCAAACTGCAACAAACCCACCAAAATACTCCACAAAAGTTCTGGACAAGTATCAATAGACTTCTTCACCCAGGGCACTTCAGTACTCCAGCACCACTAGGGTCTAGTCTTAACACTCCCCAGCAAACTGCCAATGCCTTCAATACCTTCTTCACAGAAGCTATACAATCTCTATCCAGTCAACTATCCCCAGATAGCTCAAAGCTTTCTACCCCCAATTCTAGCGCTCTCCTTTCTTTCCGACTACAACCTATCTCTACTACCTGCATCTTTAAACTTCTCCTAAAACTTAAGCCATGTACTCCTTCTGCTGACCAGATACCATCTGAATATCTACAAAAAGCTGCAAAAGCCATAGCCTATCCTATATCTATCCTTATTAACAGAACCATTAATGAGGGAACTATCTCAGCCATCTGGAAAATCTCTCACATTATACCCCTACACAAAGGTGGTAACTCATATGAATATTCTAACTATAGACCCATAGCCCTTCTATCACCCTTAACTAAAATCATGAAAAAATCCATTCATCGTCAGCTACTAGAACATTTAATTCAATACAATATACTAGCTAATAGCCAGCATGGTTTTAGACCATTTCACAGTATCACCACTGCCCTCTTATCTTTCACTGATTCCATTAACAGAAACCGTAATAATAAAATCCTCTGTTCAGCATTCTTCATTGATCTTTCTAAAGCCTTTGATATGGTAAACCACCCTCTGCTTATAAATATTCTCAAATCCCTTTCTCTTGACACTCAGGCTGTACAATGGTTCAATTCCTACCTCAATAATAGGCACCAGGCAGTGCTTTGGGAGAACAACATATCATCACACCTTCCAATCACCCTTGGAGTCCCTCAGGGCTCCATTCTAGGTCCTCTCTTGTTCTCACTATTTATCAATGATCTTTACTTAGCAATTCCCCAAGCTACCTGTATTCAAAATGATGACGATACAACAATCATATGCTCAGCTAATTCCTCTTCTGAACTGCAATCCCTGACTCAGATGGTATTCAATACTGTGGAGACATGGTTCTTAAAATGTTGTCTCCTCTTGAATCCCAAAAAAACCAAGCTCTTACTCTTTACTCCTTCTAGCAAGTCCTCCCCTGTAGATTTCTCAGTAATATCTAACACTGGTACCCTCATATCCCCAGACTCCACCACCAAACTCTTAGGAATTACAATAGACAATAACCTTACCTTTGATAGCCATATTAACAACACTATAAAAACAGTAAATAGAAAAATGGGCTCCCTATACAGGATTAAATACTTCCTGACTCCTATAGCCAGAACCACACTTTCCCATTCCCATCTAATCTCAACTCTTCTTTACGCCTCACCCATATACACTAATTTGAAAAAAAGAATCTTCTCAAGTTAGCTAACTCCTACAATAACATTGCCAGATTTGCCTCTGGGAATCCCTTTAGAACTCACCATTGTCAGAATCTAAAACAGCTCAGTTGGCTACAACTACAAAACCAACTCCATCTTACCCAGTTTACCATTGCCCATAAAATCTTAAATCAACCTAATAACACTCCTATTCTCTCAAACCTCATCACCCCCTACAAAAATCGTAATACCTTACGCTCTTCAAGCAAACTCCTAGTTAGTATAATCAAGGCCAACAACTTGGCATGGGATTCTCTGTTCTCAAACACTGCTGGAAAAGTTTGGAACCTACTAACTAATGAACTCACTTCACTCACCTCCATACCCCTCTTTAAACAAAATCTCAAAAGACACCTCAAATGTCATTGGCTATGCCCCTGCAGTAACCCTGACTAATTCTATGCCCTCGCCACTAATATTTTATAAGATCCTACTTTGTTTAATTAAGTTATCTCTTCTCACAACCTCTGACTGTAGAAATCATAATCATAGAAACCTATAGAAACTACCTATGAAGATTAAGTATTATCTACTGCAAATTATTTCTTGTATCATACTGTTAAAACAGTTGTTTTACCCTGTATGCCATTTCTTGTAATATGTTTTCATTTTTCTATGTTACTACTACATTTAGTGTTGTTTATAATCCTTATTATCTTGTTTAGATTTAGAACTGCTTTCTTATTTTTAGTGTTTCTAGTGGAGCTTTTCTCCCTGGGCCTCTACTGTAAATGGACATATATCCAGCTAGACTAGCCCGGTCAACAAATGTAAAATAAATAAATAAATAAAATAAAATGTAAACGGGGCCTTTTTACCACAGCCATTAACAAGATGCAGTAGACAGTTAAAGAATCCTAGAGAATGTATTAATGTTAGAGTACAATTATTTAAAACGTGGTAAAAGTACAGCACTGTAAGAATTTTTTGCATACATTAAACTCTGTAAATGCCTTTTACTATCTTGCCTGAATATGGAACATATGTAACAATGACTATCTATGTTGCATTTAGGGATAGCATTTAACAGTGCATCATTGAGAAGACATTAGTATAGATTAAATATCAGACAGTGTAATCCTAATGAAGTTACTGCAAGATGCGTAGGTTTCTGATTACACTGTGCACATAACTATCTTTTTGTAACTTAATGCTTAGGTTTCTGATAACATTGTCTACCTAAATATATTTTCGTGACTTAATTTTGTTATATTATACAGTATCTTATTGGTAGCTATTAAAATCACCATTTCTCAGAAAGACTAATTAACTTTTATCAATGTGCATTTCATTTAGCAAAATCATAAAATGATTCACATAAAAAGTGAACAATGATTAATTAGCTAATCCATTTTACTATTATATAAAATGAGTGTCTAAGGACCTTCACATGAATTAGGAGTTTTAATATATTTATCAAAAGGAATACATAATGAACTACAAATCAGATTTTTCTGTGCTCTGAAAGAGTTGTAGTACAGTTATATAATAAGAGAAAAGTAATCAAAAATAAATGAAAAATCCTCAGTATTTCTTGACAAGAATCAATATAAATATTTTGCCGGGGCATGTATGCCTTTTTTTAGACCGGGCCTTTTCCTGAAAGTATACGGCAGAATCTCCTGCAACATAAATATCAAAAGGTGAAATATTGTCAATGTTACTTAGAAAAATAGACCTTAATATTAAACAGCTGCATTATAATGCTTAGAAACTGGCTTTAATATTCAAACACTGTAATTTTTTCAACATTAAATTCTATTTCTCCAAGTGACTTGATATTGGTTTTAATATTAAAGTTCATTTCTCCAGATGGATGAAGGGTAAGTGAGTTATGATTTGATTTTCTTTACTGATTTTCTTCTTGTTTCATTACAGTTTGATTTCAGACTAATACCCTTGCTTGCTGGCTGGAGCCCTGTATTACTTTTGGATGTCTGAAACAGTGTGCTTCTTTTGATTTTTTTTCCTTGCATTTCACATATCTCTGCCACTGTCATGTGTACATGAGAATACATCTCATACCTAACTGGAGTTAAAGAACATCCCAGAGTTGATGGAGAGTTCAAACTCAGCATGCCCATGCAGTTAAATGTAAAATAATATGACTGTATGTGGTTTGGCTGCATATATGTGCTCACTAAACATCTTAATTTGCATAGGCTGCCACAGCACAGATAAATTAACAAAATAATTACATTTTTTAGAATAATTCATGTGCAAATCACTTGCTGGCTCAAATGCAAAAAAAAAAAAAAAATAGCAAGGGCTATGTCCCCTTAAACTTGTGCATGGACTATTCCATTAAACAAATAAAACTAAAGTGGAAAATAACAGAAAATAGTGTTTGTATGTACGAGGGGCAGGAAATGAAGTAAAACTGCCCTGTATTCATAACTATTTTTTCACATCTATTTATAGTGCCCCCTACTGCTTGCCATCTGCCATGTTTGGAGCCAGTCCTCACCGCACATGTTAAGACTGACAGCAGATAGCAGTGCTCAGAACAGTGCAGAGAGGGAAGATCTTATTTCCTGATATAATTGGGGTTTGTTCACACATGCGTATCATCTGCTGAAGCTGATCAGCCCACACCTTCCCTTACTTGTATCTTCTTGGGATAGAACACATAAGCATTCATAGGAGGCTGTAGCCATGCAGGAGACCCATTATCTCCTAAGACTGGCAAACTAGAATTTAAGTTATTCATTCTTATTCATTCAGCTTGCTCCTTCATCCCTAAGGCTTGCAACTTGAGCCTGGATCACCTGGGTTATATTCAGGGCTCCATGCCTCTGTGTCATAGAACTGACAGGTCTTGAAACCATACTTAGAACAACAATGGAAAGAAAGCTATTTTGACCTGCACAAAAACAGACTGTCTCCTCTGGTAAACACCAAATGATAATTGCAGGGCAGAGCTGTCACCTTCCTGGGTATACCTTCTTCCTTTAGTCAGGCTATTCTAATTTTACAGTACAAATTTATTTGCTTCTGATTATAAAACACGAGATTTGCAGATTGTTCCTTTCTGCTCAGTATGCGGAAAAAATTATACATT
>NC_056733.1:1632124108-1632214648 GCF_019279795.1 Protopterus annectens
GGTTCCCTGGCTTATGCCACCCAAGAAAGTTAATTTCCTGCACCTCTGTAGAGCAGAGCCACAGAAGTGATCCCTGAGGTGTATTTCCTATTTTCCATCCACTCATCAAGATTTTTCTTGAAGAGTGCTAATGAGAAACTTTGCCTGACATAGATGGGTAGCTTGTTCCAGAGTATAGGAAGTCTCTGGGACAGGAATCTATCCCTCCAGCATGTCCTGTTTATTGTGATGACAATGTTTAGGTCCCTAGACCATGGAGCTCAGAGGGATTGGGATTTCTTTAGGTGTAGCATGTCCAACAGCTCTAGGTTTAACATAGCTTTATATGTTAGGCAGACATCTCCTCGGAGTAGGCTATTTGCTACAGAGTAAAGCTGGAGTTTTTTGGACGGTCAGTGTAGGGCATATGTTTGAGGCTAGTAATCCTCTTTGTGAGGTACTTCTGTGGCCTTTCGAGCTGCTGCAGATGTCTTGTGAGGTACATTCCAAAAGGGGCATTGTACTCTATAATGGGTTTAATGAGTGCCGAGTAGAGAGGAACAATGACCTCTTTTTTCATGGATGAGAACCCTTTTGTGATGAGGTGTGCCACATAGAAGGATTTCCTGACTACTGTGGCGATGTGATTATCAAAGGAGAGACTACTGTCCACCTGGGTCCCAAGGTTTCTTATCCCACATTCGGCATTAAGTAGACTGCCGTTTATGTGGTATTTCATGGGTACAGAGTTTTTACCAAAGGGGATGACAATGCACTTTTTGGCATTGAGCTTGAGGCCATGCCTCTGATACCAGGCATCTGTCTCAGTGAAGCCCTTCTGTAGGATGTCCACATCATTTGGGGACTCGACTATGACTCCTAGTTTGCAGTCGTCTGTGAACTTCATTAGCCAGAGGCTTTCTGTGTTAGCCTGTACTTCAAAGAAGTAGATACCAAACAGGAGAGGTCCCAGGACTGAACCCTGTGGTACTCCACTTGTCACTGGTTTGAAGTCAGATTTGGAGTCTGCAAGTTTTACAGTGTGGGTTCTGTCAGTGAGCCAGTTGGCAACCCATCTTGTGTAGGAATTTATACCTAGTTTAGTGAGTTTAGCTATAATTCCAGAATGGGGGATGGTGTTGAAAGCCTTGGCGAGGTCAAGATAGGCTGTGTGAACCATCTTACTCTCGTCTGCAGCTTTGGTGACTGCCTCAAAGAAGTCGATCAGGTTCAGAAGGCATGATCTGCCTTTCACAAACCCGAACTGGGTGTGGTCCAGAGTTTGGAGGTTACCAATGTCTTTGTTTATGAGTTCAATGATGATATGTTCCATGGCCTTGCAGACCAGGCCTGTCAGGCTAATAGGGCGATAGTTCCCAGGATCAGTGGTGGCTCCCCCTTTGTGGAGTGGGATAACTGTTGCTGTGTGCCATTCAGTGGACACAAAGCCTGACGTGAGACTATGACTGAACATGGTGCTTAGGTGGGGAGCCAAATCGCTCTGAAGTTCAATATTGTAACACTGAGCAATATATTACTAACATTTCATTACTGAAAGATAATCTTGTAACAGTGATATGGTAACTACACTTGGAGAACAGAGAAAGAGAATGTGAATGTTATACTTTGGCATTTTTATTACTTTTTCCTTCTTTTCAAAATTTGTGCAATCTTGCATTTGATATTCGGTATCTCCATTTATATACACACACACACACACACACACACACACACACACATATATATATATATATATATATATATATATATATATATATATATATAAACTGTAGAAAACAACAAACTAATATCCAACAGCACTAAGGCAATCAAACGGACAACCGATAATAAATACAAAAGAAGGAATAAATTCCTTCTTTTGCATTTATTATCGGTTGTCCGTTTGATTGACTTAGTGCTGTTATTTTTTCATATATATATATATATATATATATATATATATATATATATATATATATATATATATATATATATATATAGATATATACACACACACATATATATATGCACACACCACACATTATATATATGTATATATACATACAGGTGTACCTCTAAATATCTAAACATTTAAATACCAATAGCCTCAATATTAAAATTCATTAATATCAACAGCTAAGAATATCTAAACACTAAATATTGACAGAAATTGAAGTTATACCAGGGAAGGGTATTCACCCTTTCCCCACCATTGTGTGACCTCAGATCTGGTATATATAAATAGCAGTGAGTGTGGGGCACCAGAAAGGGCTTTTCTCACCTCTTCTGTTTCCCTACATGAGGTATCTCTACCCTTGAAATATTATTTATTATTTATTTATTTTAGCATTGTCGCCTCACAGTAAGACGCTGACCGGTTCGACTCTTAGCTAGAGCATCTTCTGCACGGAGACATGCGTTAATGGGCGTACCTTCATTGAAGGTTGTGCGTTAGGGCTGGCAACTCAGCATGTAAAAATAAACTGCCAATCATTAGCGGACCGGAGTTCCGCTGTGGTGACCCCTAACCGGGAAAAGCCGAATGACACATTTATTTATTTTAACATTATTTTACCAGGATAAATCCAACTGGACACAAAGTGTCCATTTCCAGTGGAGTCCTGGGGAGAAAAGCTCCAAGGAAGTTAACAGAGTACATATATGGTTTAGATAACAATAAAAACCTGGTATACAAGGTAAGAGAAACAAAGAAGTACAAGAACAATTTTGTAAAACAATAAGATACTCAGGAGTAGAACCCCTATTTGCAATATTTACAAAAAAAGTACATATCAGGTGAATATATCAGGTGTGACTATAGTGTATGCAATGGAGGCATGCAGCGGGTCACTTATATGGAGTAGTGGGCCTTCAAGTGGGGTCTTTGCAGTTGAAGAGAGAGTTAGCATAGAGGTGTGAATTAAGAAGGTCCTTTAAGTTGCTTGTGTGACTTTGCAGCCTGAGTTCAGGTGGGAGGATGTTCCATACTTTAGCAACATCATAAGAGAATAGGGCCTCCCCAGCACTGTTATTGCATGTGTTGATTTCAATCAGGTTTTTGTTACATGAACATAGCTCCCTTTTGGGGCTGTGAAAGTTTAGTATGTCAGCTAGGGCAGGGCTCTTCCCTGGATGAAAAATAATTTGATGGGCTATGATCATTTGGTGGTTGCGTAGGAGGTTTGGAAATTCTAACCAGTGCAGTTTAATTAGGGATTGGCAGTGGTGGGAATGTGATCTATTACTGGCAGCGAACCTAGCTATTTTGTTGTAGCATGTGGAGAGTTTGTTCAGGTTAGTTTTGTTAATGTTGGTGAAGACTGGAGAGGTGTATAGTAGTGTTGATAAGAGATGAGTTCTGGCAATTGTTGTTCTAGTTTCAGTACTGGCGTGATGAGGGTGCCATTGGTTGACATGATGGTAAAGGTGGAGGAGGAGTGACTGATTGATTGGAATAGTATTGGCTGTGTTTTTTTGGGGTTTAGTATTAGTTGGTAGTTGTTTAGCCAGTTCTCTACCTCAATGAAGGATTCCTGGGCTTTACTTTGTAGTAACTGGATGTTTGGTGCTGAGCAGATTAGAGTAGTGTCATCCGCATACTGGACTATGTTGGCTTTAGTGGTAGCTAGGTGGAGATTATTTGTAAATATCTTGAAGAGAAGGGGACCAAGGATTGAACCTTGTGGGACACAGATGTGACAGGGAGTGGGGCAGGTAGGGAGTTGCCCCATTTGACAGATTGTGACCAGTTGTTTAGGTAACTGTTAAATCACTTTAGGGTGGAGTCATTGAGGTTGAGTTCTGCTAGGCAGGTGAGGAGTTTGCTATGGGAAACTGTATCAAATGCCTTGGATAGGTCTAAGAAGGTGGCTGAGACCAGCTTCCCTTGGTTCCTATTCGAGTTTATGGTATTGGAGAAGTTAATTAGAGCAGTGTTAATCATGAGCATCCATTCAGTTCGTCAAAAAGAATATGAGAATGTTAGTTACAAATGAGCTATGGATGTTATATAATACAGCATAAAACAACTAGCTGACGAAGAATTGGAAGCTTTCTGGTCTGAATGTTATAGCTAGTTTATGGTAGTTGCCCCCCTTCATCCAATATCTTGAAGAATCTCAGTTTGATTTAATACTCCAGCTGTCTCAGCTTCTGCCTCACATTCTAGTACATAATTCCACAATACTTCAAGATTAAACAATGATCCATTTCTCTACTGAAGTCATGCCCTCTGCCTAATGTGTTTGTCCTTTCCCCTTTCACTTCCTTCACATATCCTTATATGCTCATATATCTATTCTTACCAGTTTTCCTTCTGAGTGAAAACAGACAAATTCCTTTGTATTTTATTGTTCCTCAATATGTTAAAAGTCATGCAAAGAAAACACTATCCATTTTATAGTCAAAGAATTTAAGTTTTTAATGCCAGGGGCAAATCACTTTTCTTTAGTTGGGCAAGTTTTATGAATAAAGTTGCAAGCTGTGTACTTTTAGATCTCCAGGAAGCAGAAAAAAAGATTTTGAGACTTCCGTTTGGTATATTACGAGCACCTGAAGTGTACAGAGAGGTGCATTAGGGTTCGTGCCACTATTACTATTAATAATGATGCACTAGTGCAAGGTCATTTCAAAAAGCAGCTTAATGAGAGAATGGCTTAAATAACAGATTACATCAAGCTGAACAGCTATATAAGCATACAACTGAGTCAAAGAACTGAGGAGTATGAATCTTGTTTTAAAACCAGACAAGTGCACTTGTCAAACTGCATCAGTAGGCCCAGACATTTTCCCAGGATGCCTTCTAAATAGCATGAAACATGACCTATAAGGCCCTCTGGAATTGCTATTTAATCATAGTCGTCAAAGAGGCTTTGTGCCTTACAAATGAAGAACAGCAATAGTCATCTACAGACCCTGCAAACTACAGACTTCACTAGTCTTCACTTCACTAGACTTCACTAGTCTCACTAGTCTCAAATACAAAACCCTTGAAATAATTATCATGGAAATGATCAGTAATGACACAGGAAACTTCCAGCCACTGGATCCAGTCCTCTTTGGTTTCATCAAGGGCACGTCATGACTACTCAACCTGGTTGACTTTTTTGAGAAGATCATCAAAGCAATGGCTGAAGACAAAATTGTTCACACTGCCTATATTGACCTGACCAATACCTCACTTGAGCATTGTTGACAAACTAAACAGATTAGGTATAAAACCTGTTGTCACCTGGTGGATAGCCAGCTGATTCACAGACAGGGCCCAGGAAGTTAGAACTGGAGAGTGCACCTCTACAAAGAGGGCAGTTACAAGTGGATTCTCTTAGGGATCAGTCCTTGGACCACTCCTTTTTGGCATTTATGTCTCCGAAGTCAAGGTCAATGTTAAGGGCCTCTGGCTGACTAAATCTGCAGATGATTGCAAATTAGGACCGGTCATAAAATCCCTCACTGACACAAATGCTCTCCAGGAAGGGCAGACACAAACAAATAACTTGTGTCATAGTCATGGACTAAATCTAACTGCCAATAAAAGCATTACAGTATCCTTCAGGAAGTCATCCACTCCTGGTAACTATCATATTGACAATACACCCCTTAGAGTTGATCCAGTAGTCAGGGACTTCAGGACACACATAGACAGTAATCTAGCCTTTGACCATCATGTGTCTAAAGTAGTGAGGAAATCATTCTACATTGTGCAATTTCTAAACAAAAGGTATGGCATCTAGGACCAAGGAGGTCATTGTTGCACTGTATTCAGTATTAATCTGATCTTTTATCGAGGACAACGTCCCCCTTTGGTATGTAACTAACCAGACTCATCCAACAGCTGGAGCATCCAGCATCCACAGTGGAACATCACTAAAAGAATACATGACATAAGTAACATTTTCTATACAGACCGCCTCAAGGCTCTATCCCTGTATTCTGTCTGCTGCAGGCTGTTGAGGGGAGATCTACACCTGGGATTCAAGGCTTTGTCATACGCAACATGATGGACCTCCGGCATATCTAGGAAACAAACAGAACCAGAATTACCCATTCTAAAGATTTAAACCTTGCCTGTGATATAAATAGGACCTGCTGGAGAGAGAGGTATGTATTCCTAGACCACCCCTTCCCTGGAACAGGCTTTCCATGATTGTGAAGCAGAGTTCCTCCCTAACCCAATTCAAGTGTAACTTGGGGAATAAGAAATTCAACCCTGATTTGGAATCTATGTCTGTAATGGACACAGGCAACCTGTAAATGGTTCATCTCCCAGGCCTTTGCTTGTAAATATTTCATCTCCCAAGCCCCTGCTTACATTTATCAAGGGTACACAAACGTGTCAGAGATTTGGTATACATGGCTAGGGCTAAGGTCCTTGTGGTTGTTAGCCTAATACACACCTATGAACCGAAATATTGATTTGTTTGTTTGGTGCAGTATCTTACAAAGATTTTTGTATATATTAGCTTTAAGTTTAGAAATAAGGACATTTTTGAATAAGAAATAGAACAGCACTGCAGTGCAGAGAAGGGAAAAAGGTTTGATACATTGTACAGTTAATACTAACATTTAAATAGTTTCCCTTGAGAAGATCAGACAGGTCATAACTTTTTTTTAAATACATATATTGAATTTATTGAAATGTAGAATTTACTAAAACACACCCATAAAAATATAACAGTTCTTACAAATTCATTTGTTTTTCTTTACCACTGGTTTTCAGACCGGTCATAACTTGATGGAAAAGAAAATGGAATTGTAGCAATGATTTGTGAAGAAGATAAACCATTTCTTATGGCTCTAGAGTTTATACAAAATGGCAGAATTGGCATGCTCAGATTGAAAAAAGACTTGATTATGATTGCAAAATGGTCCATGTCTGTAGAAAGAGATAATAAGCTGTTGCAGGCCATATTTACAAAGCTGTTATATAAGGCACCACTCAGATTACAAAGAATATTGTTACAATTGCAGAAATATGATTTTGTTGTGAATCAGAATCCATGAAAATAAAATTGTATAGCATATACACTGGATCATTCATATATGGCAGAGCGACAAGATTTGTTTGGTGATTAACTGAAGTAAAGCGGTCAATTGCAATTACTTATGACTGGAAACATGCTTTCAGAGGTTCAGCTGTGTCAACAGAATGATCTGGAAGCACAGATACTTTGAGAGGCATCTGTGAAAGGACAGTGTGAAGAGTAATCCCTGAATTAAAGGAATACAGGTGCATTTTGTATTCAAAGAAGAGATTTTCTGCCTACAAGACTTGAAGTTTAAGGCTGATAAATGAATAATGCCTAATCAACTAATGAAGCAAATGTTGGCAAGAATACAAGGATATATAAGTTATAGTTAGGAACTCTGATGTAGACAGAAGTAGTCTGTAATATGCTTGCCAGGAATGTTACACACAGTTGTGCAGTATGTAATGCTTATCACAATAAAAATGAAAGAGAAGAGATAATTAATTATTTGGTTCCAGGAAAACTACAGAGTAAAACTGGAACATATTTGTTTCAAGTTCAAGACACTCTACACATAATCTGTGTTTATTACAGGCAGTCCCCAAGTTACAGACATCTGACATGCAGACAACCCATAGATACTAATTGGCTGGCACAATATTGGAAATAAGGTAAAAAAAATTAAACTCCTTAAAGTTGTCCAAATATGTGTGTGTAAGAGATTGAGAGAGAGTGAGAGCGATGTGTGAGTGAATGTATCTATGAATGAGGAAGTGACTGTGTGTGTGAAAGGTCGGGAGAGAATGAGAGAGATGTGTGGGTGAACAGATGTATGAATGAGGAAGTGACTTTGTGTGTGAGAGATCAGGAGAGAGTGAGAGCGATGCTTGAGTGAATGCAGGTATGAATGAGGAAGTGACTGTGTGTGTGAGAGATCAGGAGAGAGTGAGAGCGATGTGTGAGTGAATGTATCTATGAATGAGGAAGTGACTGTGTGTGAGAGGTCGGGAGAGAATGAGAGAGATGTGTGGGTGAACAGATGTATGAATGAGGAAGTGACTGTGTGTGTGAGAGATTGGGAGAGAGTGAGAGCAATGTGTGAGTGAATGTATCTATGAATGAGGAAGTGACTGTGTGTGAGAGGTCGGGAGAGAATGAGAGAGATGTGTGGGTGAACAGATGTATGAATGAGGAAGTGACTGTGTGTGAGAGATCGGGAGAGAATGAGAGAGATGTGTAGGTGAACAGATGTATGAATGAGGAAGTGACTGTGTGTGTGAGAGATCAGGAGAGTGAGAGCGATGTGTGAGTGAATGCCTATATGAATGAAGAAGTGACTGTGTGTGTGACAGATCAGGAGAGAGTGAGAGCGATGCTTGAGTGAATGCAGGTATGAATGAGGAAGTCACTGTGTGTGAGAGATCGAGAGAGAGAGTGAGAGCGATGTGTTAGTGAATGCATGTATAAATGAGGAAGTGACTGTGGGTCAGAGATCAGGAGAGTGAGAGCGATGCTTGAGTGAATGCAGGTATGAATGAGGAAGTGACTGTGTGTGTGAGACTGGGAGAGAGTGAGAGTGATGTGTGAGTCATTACATGTATGAATGAAGAGACTGTCATGCACTTATGAATGAAGAGACTGTGTGTGCGAGAAAGAGAGAGAGTAAAGAGTGAGAGCAAGCAAGCGATCCCCTGGCAGCAGTTAAGTGGTGGGTGGTTGCCTAAGGAGAGATGTTTAGATATGGAACAGGTAAAATAGGGTTAAGAGTTTGTGTGTGTGTGTGTGTGTGTGTGTGTGTGTGTGTGTGTGTGTGTGTGTGTGTGTGTGTGTGTGTGTGGGTGTGTGTGGGTGTGTTTGTGTATCAGAGGACTTGACATTCCACCCATACCTCTTACAGAAAAAAATCTGAACAAAGCTTTAAGTAGTGGGGAACAAAGGGCCAAAAATAGAGACACTTTTTAAACATTTCTCTTGCAAACCTAGAAAGCAGATAGAACAACAGGTTTTGCATTACCATGAATTTTATGCCCTGTATTAAGTCTGAAACTGAATTGACTGCCATTATTTTCTGACTACAACCCTCAATGATTTGCCAGAAAACCACAATTTTATGAGAAACAGACCAAAATATGAGGCAAAATCTGTACAGTTGAGAAGTATGGGTTTGTGTACCTCTACTCTTAGCTCAAGGAATCTGGATAAGCCTAAAATTAACAGGTGAAAAAGGCTCACAGTAGGAGCATATTTTAAACGATTTATGTTCTGTGTATGTGTGTGCGTGTGTGTCGTACCTCTAAACCTCTTAGAGCAAGAAATCTGGACAGTCATAAATAAAAGTGGGACAAATGCCCCAAAATAGGGACAATTTTAATAAATATTGCTCTAACAAACTTAGAAAGCTAATAGAATAACAGGTTTTGCATTAGCATGAATATTCTGAAGGGTATGAATTCTGAAATTCAAATGTCTGCCATTATTTTCTAACTTCAGTCTTTAATGATTTGCCGCTATTTTTGTTTGACAACCACAATTTTATAAAAAAAATGGACCAAAAATCTGAGGCAAAAATCTGGACATTCTGTGAAAATATGTATACTTGAGAGGTATGATTTGTGTGTGTGTGAAAAAGTCCTCATAAACACTACATTTAATTACAAGATACCGTAAACCAGCTATGCTGTTAGGAAGTAAGGAAGCATAGCTTAGATGAAGAAAGAAAACATAGCTACAGTATACAGTATTATGTTTAAGATTTTTTTTTTTATTTCAAAGTGTTTCTAAAGTATTTTATATGCAAAGAAAAGTAAAATAAATACTAGACTGAGGCAAACATTTGATTGTGACATTTAATAAGAACCATATGTACGTGTTTAGACTTACTTACAAATTTGACTTAAAGGACAGACTAAAAAACATATCTTGTCCTTAACTCTGGGACTGCCTGTATGGGCTCATTAGACGATGAAGTACTTATGTGTAAATATGTGGTTTCCCTGTTGTGCTTGATTGAGTAAATATATTGAATTTGTGTTTATACATGTATATACGCCTTTTGACACACATATTGAAGTTGTGTATATATATATATATATATATATATATATATATATATATATTTTATATTTATTTTTATATATATTTATACACCTTATATTGGTGTTTTTTATACATAAATTCATATTATTATTCTTTTTAAAGTGTTTTTTGCATTTAGGTTGTTGTTGCTTTAAACACCAATTCATGAATTATGATGTCATTCTAAAGGTTTACTTAAATCTCTTTATTTGTTACTTAAGTTGTCTGAAGAAGGTTGCATATCTTTGCGTCCGAATGTGCTAACAATACATTTTATTCCTGGGTTACCCAAGGTTTGTTTCTTTTTGTTGGGCTCATTAAATGGTAGCTTTTGAGGACACAGAATTCCCAGTGTGATAATTCTAATAATGGTTGAGACTGGGAGATTCCAGAGAGCTTCAGATAATATTTTGTCCCGACAAACTGCATTTTAATGATCAAGTACAGACAAGTGTATAATCTGTCACAAACCTCATGAAGAAATTACAAAGCATTTCTAATGACCGTCATTCTGACATGTACTTAGCGATACTGGAATAACAGTGGATATTGTACTAACATGCTTAGCTTTACTGTAACGTATTGATACTTTACTGCAAGGTTCACGTCTTTCGTCAGCTCAGTAGTGATAAGTTGTACACCGAAGAGTAAAATTCTTACACGTGTTTCCTTGTATATCTTGCCCAATGTCTGTAAATAGCTCATCAGACAGACCTGGACAAACTCAGGACTGACTGTGTGATGCCTGTAATACCTATAAGACAGACATTCGTCATTTTCTTATTATCTGATAACCTCTTGCTTTGTGGTTTTTGTTATGTAACTATTTTTCTTTTTATCCACAAAATTTGCTTCACACTCTTACATATCCTATCTTTCTAAAATACCTGTGGTATGGCACTGAGTCAAAGGATTTGCTGATATCAAGAGAGATCACATCCACTGGCCTACATCTGTTCACTATAGCTGTTTATGGTTAGATCGGGGGTAGCTTGACTGCATTGACCTACAGTGAACCTTTGCTAGATTTCATTGTACTGTCCTTTGTGACATGGGCATCATTACCAACTTTTTCCCACTACTAAAATTAGACTAATTGATCTGTAATTTCCTGAGCTACTTCTTGTTCCACTTTTGCAGACCCTGGTAAATCTACAGCTTGTCTACAGACCTCCATGATTAGCCTGACAAAGGACTGTTGAACAGGTCTGCCAGAGTTTGTGTCCAAAGTCCAGATACCCTTTTAATGGCCTTGATGGGATCTCATTCTAGCCTCTCTGTCTTATCTTCCTTTAGACCTTCAGTGCTGTTTTAACCTTCTCATCATTTTATTCTACATCTCCCTGTGTAATAATTCCCCGGGTTGATATTCTGCATTCTTTGCATTTGGTACAAATAATACAAAATGTTCATTTAGAAGTTTTACCTGTTCTTTATTCTCCTAATGCATCCTGCCTTACTTCTCCAGTTCTCCTGTGTCTCGGTCCCCCTTTTCTTTTTCCCTAAATATCTGGAAAAGGCCTTCATCTCTGTTTTAATGCTCTTTGCAAGATATTGCACATTAGCAAGCCTCTTTTAACCTTTTTATATCCTCCAGTAGTCCCGTATATATGGTTTTCTGCAGTCCATATCCACTCTTTTCCTCTGTCACCAGCTCTTTAGATTCCCGCATATGGAATATGTTACTAGCTATTCCTTTCGAGTTCCAGATCCCAGTCTTTGTTGCCCTTCTGGGTTCATCATCAGTAGCCCATTTGAACCACATTCCTGAAGCCCTACATGACCTATGATTACATAAGTCAATATATTCTGTCCAGTTAACTTTAATGCTGCAGTCTTGTACTCAACTTGAATATATTTGCCTTAGTACTGAAAATGCAGGTACTACTACAGCTTCACAATGACAGGGACTGAATGCATAGAGAAGAGAGTCTGGGATGCTGTCATTTTGCATCACCTTCCTTAAATAAATGTGAGGTATTCAGTCGGGTCTATGTCAGATGATTTACTTTTCAGAAACTCAAAAAAACATTGAAGAGACCATATGATCCAGTTTCCAAAAACTCGAACATCAAAAAAAAAAAAATAAATAAAATAAAATATATATATATATATATATATATATATATATATATATATATATATATATATGTAGGGGGGTAAGCCCCCCTGCACCCCCCACACCCCATGCAAATTATATTTACCAACTCCGAAATCACAATACAGTGAGGAAAAGGGTAAATTTCCCAATCCCCACTGTACCCCAATTTCCATTCAAAAGTTTTGAATTTTGAAAAACTCGATCATATGGTCTCGACCATATGGAGTTAGAGTTTCTGAAAACTGAGTCCACTGAGAGGGACCCACTCAGTCATATGCCTTTTCTAACTGCACAAAACATAGGCAATGTTAAGGATTTTCATGACTTTATGAACAGTCTGCACAGTGATACAACAGCAGCTCATGACTTTGAACCCTGAGATTAATACTGAAGGACAAAGAAGTGTTCCACTCTTCCATGGAAAGGATGGAATTTACATTGATCCTCCTGAATCATGGATTATCTTTCAGATGGAGTCTCTTTTCCAACATCCCAACATAGGATTTCCCAGAAAGACTCAGAATACTGCCATCTACATTAGAAGCACAATTTCTGAATATGGGAACCATGCCAATCCAGAGGGACCATCCTCAGCTTCACCATAAGCCTGAAAAAGAATATTAACCTCAACTCCTCAAAAGTATCTATGACCTTCAGCATTTCCAGTCACATCCCTTCCACTTCTTGTCACACAGGAAAGATTTAATTGCTGCAGTGACCTTATTGACAGTAATAGACCCAATCCCACTAAATGCATTTTGTACTGTTTCCTCAAATAAGGTCATGCCCACTGAGTTCAGGAATTGCACAGACAGTACCTTCTACCTACAAATGTCCACTACTAGGATCGGCATTTCTCTACCCTTGCTGAGAACAGCTTAGGCAATGCTGTTTTGGCAGTGTTTTAATATTTTTATCTTAAAATTTAAAGACTAACGTGCTGATTATTACTTTTCAGCTTCTTTGACATTTTTCTATAGAGCATACCCAATAAATTACGGCAGTGTCATTGTGTAGTTTCATTTCAAATATGCAACAGTGCGATCACTGAAAAACATCATTGTTTGGGATAGAGTTATACTGTGGCAATAAAGATGGTTCATATTTGAGCTGCCACAGATGATACCCTGGATACCCTGAAGTGTGGACACAAAATACTGAGAATGGCTGATATATTACCCTTTGAAGAAAGCAGATATATAATGAAGTGGTGGTTGTATAGAAAAGGATACAGTCATCTACTGTAGCCTTTGTTGAGCTGCCAGGCAGGGTAGGGCTATAGGAGAAGCATCAGATGTTTTTTCTTAATTGCAGGAGAAAAAGAAAAAAGAAAACAAAATGATGATTTTCCTTACATGGGGCCTTGAGAAGCAGACGATTAGTCACCAGCCACTGTTACTGACTGGTAGTGATGGTCAGGGTGGCGAGTAATAGTAAGTGTTTTTTTTTTGGGGGGGGGGGCTAAATGGCATATTCAATGAGATGTGAACATTCGGAAATTGAACTTTTACACTTGGATTGAATTTGTACACTAAGATACTGACTGCTACTCTTACATTGAGTTTGGACTGCTGGATAGCAACCACTGTAGGAGATGATAGGAAAGGAAAAAATAATTAGTTGTTTTGTGGCTTATAGGTTGGTTTTCTTTAGAATTTGGGCACTGGTTGTGTCAGGAGATAGAACCAATGGATAAGGAGACTCAGGAGATTATGGCATTATTCATTCATTAAGGCTGATAATTTATGACTGATGATTTAAAATATTACAAGGAAACAAACAAACAAGTCAGATGTACTAATTTTATTTTTAGGATTTTGACAGGGAAAATTTGGTTACCCGTTAAGGTAAATATTGATATTAAAGGACTGCCATTACCAATACAATTTTTAGTGATTTATGGTGGATTTACTGGTCCAAATGAGCAGATTATCTTAAAGTTACTCAATGGCAGACTGAGGAAATATGACTATCTGGTGTACTCTATAATTGAGGGAGAAAAAATATTTAATAGAAATGTAATAAAAAGACAAGAAAAAGGAATCCACTTTTTTAGTATTTGGTCTGTAGGATAGCTTTTTTTCTCAGCAGTTGCACACCTGTGGCCTAGACTATTTCCAGTATTCAAGTCTTGGAAACTTGGAAATGGCCATCCCTATTCTGTCCTGCTCATTAGCGGACAAGATGTCTTCCTGGCCTTGACATATTCTATGAGATCTTATGGACTAATTTGTAACTCAGCCATGTTAGATGTATCCAAGCATAATCATCAACCCCCTTTTTTCCCATCTTCTATATGGGGTCAATGCCTTCCTCCAGTCTCTGCTAAATCTTCTTCACCAAATTGCCTTATACTTCCTGCACAAGTACACAATCACAATAATCTGTTGTCTCTGACCTTTCCTGCAGCTGGAGCTACTTTGGCTTCTGCTCTGATATTCTTCATTTATTCCACAATGTGCATCCTACTACCCATCTCAGGCACTTCACATCTGTTGTCTTTGCTTCCCCAACTGCTTTGATTTTACTGCCCTGGTTTCTGTACTAAAGAATATTACTGTTCACACTGCTGTTTTGTACACCTTACTTTTCAGCTTCTTTGACATTTTTCTATATAAACTACTCCTGACACTCTGTGCCAGTTGGCTACGGCCTCTCTGATTCTAGCGTTGCCCTCCTATTTCAGTTTTCATTTTCTTTGCATTTCCCCATTTACTACCATGAAAACTGCCTTATTTTTACTGTTTCATCCTGTGTGCTGTAAATTTTGTATTCTATTCCCCTATCATTTTCTGAAGTTCTTGGTCAGAGTCTGCTTGTAATGCCACATCATCTTCATACAGCAGCTTTGTTCATCTGTCCCCTGTGCATGCCTAGTAATGCAGGCTGATAATTTATATGAAAGAATCAGGTGCATAAGTCATTGTGAGCAATCACTAAGCTCACTACTGATTTTTACTTAGGGCTATTGTAAGGGAAAAGACCACTTGGCTGGCTTGGCCTTGATTACACATGCATCCTCAATGTTCACTAAACAGAAAACAATGATCCTCATTCAGCTTCTGGAACAAAATATGATACATTTTACTGAAATGGCTTGTCAGGCTACCAAAGTGTGATATGAATGGAAAATGATATGCTCATGTGTAATACAATTTTGATTAGGATTAAGTTACAAATTAAATACAAGAGAAGCACAGGAACTGTGTGCTACTTCACTGCTAGAAGCACCGGCATCTGAACTTTGCTTTATGAAGTCAGCTTATAACCATGGCCTATTTCTACTTCTTGGGTACTTTCAGGCCAGTAAAGCAATCCCCCACTAGCTGTAGATATGCATGTTTCAGCCCTTTTTTAATGAACTTGTGAGTACAGCATAAGTGAATCTTTAGCTATACTTTAGAAACATCAAGTTTAAAATCAGGTGTGACATTGGTTGGCTGCATTTAGTTGATTTAAACTAAAATTGAACTCTGTTTTACTGAAATACTTTGGCTGACATTAGACACTCTCCATGGTTGGGAAATATGCCCTTTTCATGGCGATTGTACAATCTTGAAGTTGGAATAGAGAATTAGTAAGGGGTGGGGGTGCAGGGGAACTGGCCACCTGCAAAAATACTCCTTTAAAATTTGCATGTTCTCAGGAATATCCCTGAAGCATGCACAAAAGCATGTCAATGTTGGCAATATATATATATATATATATATATATATATATATATATATATATATACATATATATATATATATATATATACACACACACACACACACACACACACACACACACATATATATATATATATATATTATATATATATATATATATATATATATATATATATATATATAAAATGAGAGAGACATATAATTGCCTAATGAAATAGAAAACACTAAAATGAATGAACAAAAAAGCTTGATCTAAAAACACAAAACAATGTATAAAACATAAAATACCCATTCCCAGTTGTGCTTCAGTCTTGCTCAGCTAGCAGCCAGTAATATGGGAATTCAGTCACGTTATCTAGAAAAGCAGTCAAAAAGAAATGCTAGTATGAAATGCAACTATATGTATATATATATATATATATATATATATATATATATGTGTATATATATATATATATATATATATATATATATATATATATATAAAACACCAAACCAAATTTCCAGCACTCGCCAACCAAATAAAGTCTCCAAATGGAAAAATCCGAACAAATGGACACAAACAAGCAGAGAAAACATTCAGATAATTCACATAGCGGCCATACTGCTTCACTAACACAGACTGGTGACTAGTTTCGCCGTCTGGCATCATCAGTGTGAATACACAAAGCAAATATCCAAATGTTTAAATAGCAGTGTACTTCCCATTATTTAAAGGAGCAGAGTAGGAGGTATATACATACATATTTTATACACAATAAATTTCCTAAAAAAACATCAATCAAAATCTCATAATATACCATATACCACACACATATATACAAAAAAAAATATATATATATATATATATATATATATATATATATATATATATATATATATCTATATATACATTCATGGCTACAGGAGGCGACCTACATGCTTTTATCAGCAATGTGCTGTCAGATAAGGATGATGTGGCTTCTTTTGAGGGCTGCAGTGATACTAAAGGAATGGAGATTACGATGGAGGTGAGTCGTACTAAAAATATGCAACAGATGTTTAAAGAACTAACTTTGTTTACTAAGAAATTTTATACAACCATATGGCACATGAAATTACTTAAAGTGTATATTAAGGCTGAAATAGCACCACTAGGTTTAAGAGTTTATCTGGAACCTGGGGTGGGCAAAGATTTCATGTTTAAATGGTGTTCAATCCAACGTACAGCCTCAAAAATGTTTATTGAGTTACTTGTTGACTTTTATGAGCATTCCTTAATTGATATTAAATCAAAACTTGATGAATGCTTAGGAAATATGCAGCAATATGAAAATGAGGGAGACTATTACAGAACTTATGAAGCTTATTTAAGTGAAGTGAATGCTTTTGAAAATGAGGTCAAAGACAAAAAACTTAAGAAATTCAACCGTGATTTGGGGGATATGGAAAACAATGCAGTCTTCTCATGGAAGTCAGTAAAAAGATCAATGCGATTTTCAGATTCAACCCAAAAACAATCTAAATTAAAATGGAAAAGGAACAAATCTATCTTAAAGCCCTCAAGAGGTGCATAAGGTATCACTGATTAAAGTACATCGGATTTTTCATTTAACCCACCCAGCACTGACACTGAAGCAGAGTTTTTGGAAGATTTGGCATCACCTGTATACAAAAAATCCAGGGGAAGAAGTGGCCCTTTAGACGAGGAGGACGTAAACATCGCAGGCAGACCTGGGAGCAACATAGAGTAAACATTCAGAGAATTAAAGAAAGCATAGCAGAACATTGTAATGAAGAAATTGATAACTTAGTAGTCAATTTAACTGATTAACCCCACAAGAGAAGAGTATACTAAATAAAGGATTCAGTTATGTACCATCATGTTTCATTTCTGAGTTTGATATGTGTATTGATGTTAAACAGTTTTATAGAGCTTTGAATTTGAGATACTTTTTTAGTACTAAAGTTGATGCTAATGATGATGGTAATTATGTTGCTTCTGATGCCTTCTTTTTTAAGAAATCTGATTTCCAACCACCATATCACCCCGAGTTAAATTGTTTGAAGACATGGTATTACATGATTTACATACTAATCAGAATTCTATCTTTAAGGAATTTGGTGATAATCTAACCAGACTTGAGAGAAGTGCATTGACAAAATTACAGAACAATAAAAATCTAGTAACAGTCAAGGCAGATAAGGGTAGTGCTATTGTGTTATGGGCATGAACTGATTATATGGGAGAAGCTTTAAGGCAATTGAAGGATGGTAGGTTTTATTATAACCTGCCATTAGCTCCTATGATGGATTTTAAAAGAAAAATTGATGAATTTCTTTTAAATGCCAAGCTGAATGGGGATATATCAGAATCGCTACATAAACAGCTTCTTGTGGATGATCCTAAATCCCAACGGTTCTACATTTTGCCTAAGATACACAAAACCATACTGAATCCTCCAGGTAGACCCATAGTGTCAGGGGAGAGGATCCCTGACAGAACCTTTATCAGTATATCTGGAGCATGAATTGAAACCACTTCTCAGTCTGGTTATAGCCAGATTAAAAGATTCTAACAACTTTTTATGTTTAATGAATGATCTACAAATAAATTCTGAATCTTATCTCTGTACCCTTGATGTCCAATCATTGTACACGACTATCCCACATAGAGGGGGTATTCGGGCCTTGAGATATTGGCTTGAAGTATATTGTAAATATCAACCTAGGCATGTTGACTTTTTGTTAACTTTAGTACAATTGGTTTTGGAACATAATGTATTTTACTTTTGTGGTGAATGTTATTTACAAATTATGGGAACAGCGATGGTACCACATTTGCACCTATATATGCAGACCTCTTTATGGGGTATATAGAGTGGCAACTGATATATAGTGATTTCAATCCTTTCAAGGAAGAACTGATTATGGGGCATCATTATTTGGATGACTGCTGGGGCATCTGGTCTCGAACCAGTCAAAACTGGTCTGAGTTTGTGAAGTATTTGAACTTGAATGAATTTGACCTGAAATTTATTGACAGGATTGAAACTAAGAGCATTGATTTCTTGGATATTACTGTAACCAAGAATTCAGATGGTACTATGAAGATGAGTCTTTATAGAAAGCCCTTCACTAAGAATGCCATCCTAGAAGCAAGTAGTTGCCACCATAGACATATTACATCTAATATACCGAAAGCTCAATTTCAGAGACTTAGGCGCATTTGTAGTGAAGATATATGCTACAAAAGTGAAATGGAGAAAATGGGTGATAGATTTGTTAGGAGAGGCTATTCAAACAAAAATATCATGAGAGATAAAGCTGTTGCATCAAATTATATAAGGGATGATTTTCTGAAAAATAGGAATGTAGATGTAGAACAGGCAAGTGGGATGATACAAACTGATTCAAAATCCAGACTTGTTATGAATGTTGGTACCAATATGTTTAAGATCAGGGAAGTGATCTCTAAACATTGGGATATATTGAAATCTGACCCATTTTTTGATCAATGCCTGGATATCAATTGTTCTTACAGTTACAGACGGGGTAGGAATATTGGTGAATCCCTCTCTTGGTATAAGCAGATAGACTGGTTGGAAGACAATGAATTAAGAAATTTACCTAAGGGCAGCAATCCCTGTGGCAATTGTGTTTATTCTAGGGTGATGTCATGGACAAAATCATTTACATCTATTAATACACCAAAAGTTTTTAATATTAAACATTTAATAACATGTCGTACTGAGTGGGTGGTTTATATGACAGTGTGCCAATATGGGGCTTTTTATGTTGGACAGACTTTGAGACGTTTAAAGAGTAGAATTGCTGTGCACTTAAGTGACATCAATTGTAAACATCAAAGGAGTGCACTATTTAAGCATAGTCTAATACATACTACAACGCAATTTCTTTTGTTGGAAAAGATATGGTTAAAGGTAAGAGACTGTCCGACATAACTGAACATGAACTGTTAGATAGAAAAGAACGTATGTGGATAATTAAATTAGGAGCATTATATAAACTGGGTCTAAATGACCATTGGTAGGATTGTTTAGGCTTCGATATAACATTGATTGTTTTTGTTTTCAGTAAATTCTTGTTTTTTGATTTTGGCCAGTTTTTGGTTCGCTGGTCATGATATTGTTTTTTGACCTTTCTGAGCATATTTTATATTATATATGTACATGCATTATTATTTAAATACATATGGCAGTATAGTAATTATTTTTTCATACCTTTGTTTGTTTGATTTTATTTATTATTTTTGAATTTTGATGGGTGCCTCAATATCTATCTATATATATATATATATATATATATATATATATATATATATATATATATATATTTTGTATATATGTGTGTGGCATATGGTATATTATGAGATTTTGACTGATTTTTTTAGGAAATTTATTGTGTATAAAATATGTATGTATGTACCTCCTACTCTCTTCCTTTAACTATTGGGAAGAACACTGCTATTTAAACATTTGGATATTTGCTTTGTGTATTCACACTGATGATGCCGGGGCAAAATCTGTCACTGGTCTGTGTTAGTGAAGCAGTATGGCCACTATGCAAATTATCTGAATGCTTGCTCTACTTGAATTAAATATATTACATTAATGTTAGTTTTTGTTTGGGTCCCTTTGTTCGGATTTTTCCATTTGGAGACTTTATGTGGTTGGCGAGTGCTGGAAATTTGGTTTGGTGTTATTTCATTACATTTTGAGCACCGCGATTGAACTGGTGTGCACCTATCTAATTTTCATATGTATATATATATATATATATATATATATATATATATATATATATATATCTGTGTGTATGTATCTATACGTATATAATATGTGTGTGTGTGTGTGTGTGTGTGTGTGTATGTGTGTGTGTGTGTGTGCATAAAGACAGTTTCAGAGGCTGATGAAGTATTGGATAAAATGATAAAATATTAAAGTACTTTGATTCTCTTTCTTGTATTTTGAAATGAATGTACTATGGAATTTTAACAATGAAGAATTGAAACAAATAGAAATTGAAGTGATAGACCAAAGGCAAAGTGAAGGAATTTGTGTGGAAACTACCCCATAGGTAATATACATGCATACATACACTACATACAAATATTTGAAACACGGGCATTAATGCCTTCTAGCTATCTGTCTCACTGCAAACATCAGGTCATTTGTGCTGCAACCTGATCTCTCCCATCTTACTTTCTACTAATCTGCATATCCATTTATCAATCACCCTCTCCAGAACTTTCATGCAATGTGACAGCAGTTTGATACCTCTCTTCTGTCCACAGTTGTGGATGTCCACTTTGTTCTTCTACGCTGGCACTAGTATGCTTATTTTCCAGTAATCTGGGACATGTCTTTCTCTCCACATTGCTATGAGTACCCTTGGGAGGATTTCTCCTCTATCTCACCCAACATCTTTATCATATCTACTGTGACCTCATCTGATCCTGCTGATTTCCCCTGACTTAATTTTCCTTAGTGCTATTCATACTTCTAGGGTGGGCTCCCGTTCTTCGCTCATCATAGACTGTGTCTGGGGCAGTACAGCATCTATGGGGTTTTCATCATTTAGAAGCTGCTGGAAGTATTCCTTCCATCTGCCTTTGATGTCCTGTGGACTGGTGAGCAGGTTGCTGCTGGCAGCTCTTATGAAGAGTGTCTACCTTGAAACCTGATTTAGTTTCTTTGTGTCATCGACTGAGTCACTCTCCAGAAGCTGGTAGAGTGCCACTCATGCCTTGTTCTTTGCTATTGCAACTCATTTCTCAGCTTCTTTGTTAGGAAATCAGTATTCCTTTATAGCCTGGTCCATCTTTTCTATCTCCCACTTTTTCCTGCACTCATTTTTTCTTTTGATGACTTCCTGGACTTCTGCATTTCAACACCACCTTTTCTTATGAACCATATTTGGATATCTGACTCAGTCACATATCTGTTCTGCAATCCTCACACATGCTGTTTTGAGGCTCTGCAATCCTTCTTCCACTCCACCTATTTCCTCCTCTTCTTGGGGTGCTAGAGCCATTAGTAATTCATTGAATTGTTGTGCTTTGTCTCCAAACAACTTCCAGGTCTTCAGCCTGGTCTCTGCTGACCTTAGAGTCTTCTCTGACCACTGCTTGCAACATATTGTTGCAACCAGGGGTATATGCTGTGGGCCGACTGTTTCACTGAGAATGAATTTGCAATCATTGAGTCTACCTCTGTGCCCTTTCCTTACTATGAATAAGTCTACCTAAACTGCATGTTGGCCCTCTTGTATGTGGTCTTGTGACTGTCTCTCTTTCTGAACCATTTGTTGTCTATTATCAAGCTATTTGCCAGACAGAAGTCTAGAATGACCTCTCCTTCTTTATTCCTGTTGCCCAACCCATGTGGAACCAGGCAGTCCTCATATCCCATTCTGTCTGCCCTGATATGTGCATTCAAGTCACCCATTATCAACACCAATTCATGTTGACCTGCTTTATCTAGCAGGTCCTGCAACTGCTGTATGAATGCACTCTTTTCCTCACTATCACAACCATATTGTGGGGCATAAGCTGAGATTATGAATACTGACCTATCATTACGCTGAAGTCTGATTGTCATGCGTGTGTCACTAATTCTGATGACACCCCTTACTGCTTTCTGAAGCCAGTCTCTCAACACAATTCTGACACCATTTCTAGCCTGTCCTCCTCCTGAGTGGTAGACCCTGGATCCCAAGCCAAATGGCTTTGCTGCACTGCCCTTCAATCTTTACTGTTGGATACAGAGGATGCACAGCCACCTCAGTACCATCATGACATCCACTTCCAAGCTCCATGCTGTCAGTGAACCTACAATGAGTGCAGCAATTCTTATTTCATGTTTGGCAGGTTGATTGGTTTAATGTACAGCATTTGCTCAACAGAGCTTTCACAGTTAACCCACAATGGGCAACTGGATACCAGATGGCCAGTAGCTTATTAATCTAGGGCTGATGGGCTTTATGGCAGGCACACACTGGCCAGGAGGGGCACATATACCCCTCACACTGTTAGCACTGGTACCTGGTGTAGGTTGGAGTAGCCTGGGTCCTCAACCCAGTTATCACAGGTAATTACCCATGGCCATTTAATCACATTAGTCAACATGACCAAATCATCTAGAGACATAATTTACACTATCAAGTGACTAGTCCTTCCACAGTGTGCTCTCTGTGATCCATGTTTTCCTGTCAGGAGGATACTGTGCACTACAGTAGATGCTCAAAATGGTTGGTCTATGCAACTCTTCCCTCTATAGGGCACCATGTAGAGTCTGTGCTTCTGCCCACAGTTCCATTCATTGGTGAGTTTGAGAAGGAAACACGCAGCATAATTACATGTATATATATATATATATATATATATATATATATATATATATATATATATATATATACATTGTTTATAATTTGATGAATTGTTAGAAGATGTGGGATTGGTTGGGGTTACAGCAGCATGTGTGAGCTCCTTTTCTCACTCTTGGTTCAAATTTATTGAAGATGTTAAAATTATGCATAAATGAATAATTTCTTAAAAATGTCAAGAATTTGATTCCATATAGGTTTGCCTTTTGGGATGAAATTAATTGTATTTTCTTTGCAGCTTTGGCAAGTTAGTAACTCTACTTAATTTATGAACGTCTGAATAGTACTGTACTTTGCTACAATGAAAATGTTTGTTTTCTTTTATAATATTATTTTTCTTGCATATGAATTACTTCTGAATTTTTTTATGGAGCAAAATGCTTTAATAAAGTAAAAAATTTACTTAATTTAAAGTTCACTCATGAATATCAAATGCTTGAACATTTTTCTCCAATAAAATATTAATTCATTTATTTTTAATGTTCTGTTCAGAGGTACCAAGAAGCTATGTCTTTTTTCTTTTCTTTTTTTTTTTGTTTGAGATGAACATTTGAAATAAATTCTTTGTTGTGGTATAGTGAATGTGGAAAGATTCTTTGACACAACACTTTCACCCATCAGTGATGTTTTTCTTTATAACATTAAATGTGTTAATGATGTACTTCATGTTATTACAATTAGTTACTTTTTTTCCAACTACTTCTCTTTTTTTTTCAAATATTTTTTTATTTTCCAAATAATATAATGTTTAACAATACAATAATCAATAAAGAAGTATTATAAACCTTTATATACACTATGTACAATTGACCTGAACCAAGGAGGGAAAAATTAATAAAATATATGAAATTAGTAACAAAAATTTATAATATTCAATTAATAAAGTATAAAGTTACACAATTATTTAGGGTTCATTTTTAATGTCTCAATTAGACTTAAACATTTTTCCCAAGGATTGTTTGTCCATGTCTTAGGTGAAATTCTCGATTCCTTCACCTTGATTTCTAATGTTGCTGTTTCTTCCATCAATCTCAAGAATTCTTCCAGAGTAGGTTCTTGTGAAGACTTCCACTTTCTAGTTATACATTTCCTCGCCACAGCTAGTATGGACCAAAGTAAGTATAGATTTTTTTTATTCATTCCAATAGTATCATTAACATTTAAGAGGACTAAATATTTGGTTAAAATAAAGGTATCTGTGAAAATAGCTAGGAGAAAAATAATAATTTCTTCCCAGAATTGTCTTATATTAATACAATTAAAAAATATATGAGACCAATTGGCTTTACAGTTTAAAGAACATCTCCAACAAATGGATTTATCAAGTGAATTGAATTTGGCTAATTTATCAGATGTAATAAATGCCCTGTGAATATATTTCCATGTAAATATTTTCCATACTTGTAAATTAAATGTTAAGTTAACAGAACATAAAATATTTGTTTTACTCTCAATTGATAAATTAGTGTGACATCCTTTTGCTATGAAATTCCAATATCTTGCATTAGGGTTAGTTTTATATGTTATCAATATTTTGTATAATTTTGAAATTAGATTCCTCCAATTATAATTGTCGTAAATAACTTCAGATATTAGACTTATTAAATTTGGACTAGATTTATAAGGAGAATTAATAATTTTACTATTAAGATCCTTAACATATGATAATATGCTTTGTAGTACCAGCCAATCTGCTGTTGGAATGTCATACTTATTCTGAATTTGTTGAATGTCTAATACTACTTGATTCAATATACAATGTTGTCAAGTGAAGTTTTTCCCCGCCCATCTAGTTAAGATAACATTATGAATTTTATTGAAGAAATTCTTTGTAGAGCTAAAGGGTATTATCAAGTCTAGCCAAATCTTAATATCCTTAATAGTTACTTAATAGTATATATAAATCTTCTGAACAAATTGTAAATATTATTTACATAATTTAATTTTGTTGGTTTTCTTATATTATATTGAATATTAACAGTCAATATGTGCCACATCCTATTATTTTGTTCACTTAATATACAATTTTTAATTATTTTATTTTCATTTAGAAAAATAATAGTGTGCAATGTTTTCCATGTTGAAGAATAATTAGGATCTATCCAATTAATGATATTTCTTAATATGGAAGCTTTTATGTATGATTCTAGATCTGGAAGTTTAATTGCACCCATTTCCCAAGATTTAATATGATGTGTATAGGCAATTCTATTTCTTTTTGGATACCAAAGAAAGTTTAGTAGAATTTTATTTATTTATTTCAAGATTTTCTTGTTAGGTACTATAGGAATAGCTTGTGCAATGTAATTAATTTTTGGAAGTATTGTCATTTTTATTATTTGTAATCTGTCTTCAAATCTCAAGGACATTTTATCCCAGCTTACTATTAACATTTTTATTTTATTAATTATGTTGCTATAATTTGTGGCTAACATAAATTCCAAATTATCACATAGTATTATTCCTTAATATTTTATTATGGGAACTTGTTTTCCTATCACAACATTTGTAGTTAAGGTGAATTCTCTCTTTTTATTCAAATGTATATAATTAGATTTTCTTTATCAGCGTAATAAAATTAGTAGAAAATTCAAACAATTCTAAAGCCTTAAAAAGAAAATCCCAGCTCAACGAATCAAAGTCTTTTTCTATATCCGAAGCTACTATTACAGCTTCTTGATTGTTTCTGTTTAGAAAATCTATGAGTGTCAGAATTCTTTGTATATTGTCATGTGTGTGTCTTTTATAAATGAATCCTGTTTGATCCTCATTTATTATATGTGTCAAGGATTTTTTAATTCTACTAACTAATATTGACATGAAGATTTTATAATCATTGTTAAGTAAAGATATTGGCCTATAAGATTGACACTGTAACGGGTCTTTGTTTTCTTTTATAATGGGTGTAATTAAGGAAAATCTCCATGAAATTGGAGTTGTGTTTTGTGTTAGAATTTCATTCAAAGTTTTGTGAAACAATGATATTATCAAAGATGGCAATATCTTATACAATTCATTAATTATTCCATCAATTCCCAGTGTTTTATTACTTTTACTTTCCTTGATTTTTCGAGTAATTTCTTTTAGAGATATTTGTTTTTGAATGTCTAACTTTAACTTTTCTAGTATTGCCTTTACCTTTACTAATTTCAGGTTTAAGTTTGATGTATTAGTTATATGAGATGTGTCAGAGAAATAATGTTTAAATGCATCAAGTATATCATTTATATACGAAACATTTTTGTTTTTTTCTTCTTTCATGTATAATACTTGTAATATTATTTTCAATCGAATATTTTTTAATCTTATTGCTAAATTATGCATATGTTTGGGTGATACTGCATAGAAACTAAGTTTTAACCTTTCGACGGCTATATTAGTTTTGTGAGTTAGGATTTCATTATATCTTTTGTTTAAGTCTTCCAATGCTTTTTCATGATTATTTTGTGTGTAAGTAGATGAATTAATAGTGAGATCTGTAATTTGTTTTTGGATGTTACATAATCCTGATTCCCACTCTTTTAGCTTGGTTTTATACCATGAAATAATTTTTCCATTTAGATAGGCTTTCAAGGTATCCCAAAGATTAATTACATTTATTTCAGTAGTGTAGTTTATATCTAAAAAAGAAGTGTACTTCTAAATCTAACCAAGGTTTAAAGTGCTTTAATTTTGTAATGTAAGCTGGAATTCTTGACATAAAAAATTATTTATTATAATCTGTATATATTTTGAGAATTAATGAATTATGGTTTGAAAAGGGACAATGAATTATGGAAAATTTTATTACTTTTGAATTTAGCTCTTGAGATGTGAAGATTTTATCAGTTCTTGTATGTGTCCCAAATCTGTGGTCTTGGTGTGAACATAATGAATTGATCTCCTTGTAACTAAATGTATCAGTTAGATTTAAACTTTCTTCCCATTTCTTAAGTAGCTTCCCTATAGAACGTAAACGTAAATTTCTTTCGCTTGTGGTCTCTGATTTATCCAATATACAATTAAAGTCACCTCCCAAAATCAAATTTCCTTTATATACTCTAGCTATCAGATCCATGTGTTTTCTTATTGTCCCAACCCCAATACCTGGAAACCAATATATATATTTACTAATGTCCAGAGTCTATTGTTATATTTTACTATTACTATGGCTAGGAGTCCTTCTTTATCTTCATATTTTTTGATATGAGTCATAGTGACATTTTATTTCCATAAAATTAAAGTTCCCCTAGTCTTTTTCTTATATGAAGAGTGAGATAAGATCATATATTCATTAGGATTCCAGCTAAAGGTATCATTTGTTAAGTGAGTCTCTTGAAGAAATACTACTTGTACTTTATTTAATTTCACATATCTTAATAAATTAGATCTTTTCCTTGGATTGTTTAAACCATTAGTGTTTAAGGATAAAATAGTCAAGTCCATTCTCAGTATTTAACTTTACATCATATTTGTTTTGTTTTATATTTTGTAATATCATACCAAATGTAAAGTGTGTAACTACTATGTTAATAATTCTCATTGTAGTCAATGTTTTAGTTTTGGTCAAAGAACTTAAAATAGAGTTTAGTTCAGGCCAACAAAAAAAAAAGAAAAAATAAAAATACCAAAATTACTTGTATAACAACAAGTATATAAATATTTTTGTAAACCCTCTAATGTAAATAAAGTGAAATACACTTCCAATCTGCTAGATGAGACAAAATCTAACAGATTGCCTACCATAACTTCCCTCATGAAAAAAGAAAGAAAAAAAAAACGAACCCCTTTCGAGCCCCAGTACACCTTTTCTCTTATCTTGGTGATTTAACAACATTATTATTTTCTCTATATAACAATTAATAATGAATTAACATAATGTATGGAAATGAGTATTGATTTGGTAATACAATTTAACTTTAGATTAGACTTTTTTTTCAGAATATAATCATCCTATCATGCACTACTTAAACATTCATAAAATAAAATCTAATTTATAACACAGTAAATGTTGCTTAACATTAGTTCTCTTTAGTCTGAGAGTAGTATATATACATATTAATAGTCTCTAATATTCTGATATGAACAATATACTAATGATTATGTCAGATAAACACACTCCTACATACCAAAAATATATTATAACTGAGTGAAGTAGATTTAGAAATGTATTAATAAGTGAAGACAAATACAAGTCTACTCAGAACACTTGAATTATACTACAGAAACTATGTAGTCCATAGAATGAACCCTTAGAGTTGTGTTCACTAGAGATGATAATGTAAACATGTTTGAGTGAACAATACATGCCATAAATCTCTATGTATCACTCACATGCTTTCAATTAGAGACAAATGAAACCATAACCAGCTTCAGTTTATTTTATGTCCACCCATGAATGTAGTTGTGACAAATTAAAAGAAAAAATGAGGAAAGGCAACACTAGATGATAGTGATCACTCATTGATGATGAAACAGAAGCAATTTGCCCTGATAAGTGGCCATGTGGGTGAGCAAATTATAAACTTCTTAATACTAATGCATAGTTATAATATCAATTCATATTATGAGAATATCATCACAGAATATTGAACAAAATGCTAGTCAAGACAGAGCATTACTGAAGCTGTTTTGCACAGCCACAGTTCCTTAGAACCTTCAGAGTGTTTATCAAAGACTGTGTCATGCAGCAAGATACAAGAGTAGGCAGACTGGCTTCTTTGTTATTAAATTGTTAAAAGGAATGACACTCTAAAAATACAAAACCTATTAAGCTGAACAGTGCCTTAAGAAATCTCTATATTTCATATCTATTACATTAGTGTTCTACTTGAATTTCTCAAGAATTACAATTTACAAATCTGTCTTATTTTACTACTTGAAGCAGTAGCAAAAGCAGACCATGAAGACATTTTCTCATGGGCCCTTTACTTTAAAGAAATAAAGATGAAATTCCAAGCTGAACATACAACTAATAACAAAAAGTTATGCTATAGCTCTGCTCAGCTTAATAACAAATCCAATCCTCGAAAATTTTGGTTAACTCTCAACAACATCCTCTGTCCAGGAAAGCCCTCTAATCCCTCCTCATACCCTAACTCTTCCTCTCAGGAAACAGCTACCCTCCTGAATAAACACTTTATCTCTTCCATTCAAAATCTGGTAACCTCTAAGTGAAACTCTACTTCGACACCCACCCCTCCAAGTCCCACTAACACAACTTTGTTTTCTTTTGAGCCAGTTCCATTACTTACATCAAATCTCTACTACTCAAGCTAAAACCTTGCTCTCCTTCCACTGACAATCTATCTCCTACATTCCTCAAACTTGCTGCTGACTCAATTGCCTATCCTATATCTATACTAATTAATCAATATGTCCTGGAATCAACTGTCCCCACCCTTTGGAAATCTTTCTTCACTATCCCTCTTCATAAAGGTGAAAACTCCAGTGACCCCTCAAACTACTGACCCAGTGCCATTCTGTCCCCCCTCTCCAAGATATTAGAAAAATGTATTCACTCACATCTTCTCAATCACCTCCTCACACACCACTTACTTACCCTTACCCAACATGGATTTCATCCTCACCACAGCACCACCACTGCCCTCCTCTCCTTCACTCATATCATTGCAGAGGCCCTAGACAACAGTAAACTAATTTCTTGTCTCTTCCTAGATCTCTCCAAAGCCTTTGATACTGTCTCTCATCCTCTACTACTATCCAAACTCGCAAATCTCCACCTATCCCCCTCCGCACTTGCATGGTTTAATAGTTACCTATCTGGCAGGGAACAATCTGTAAAATGGCTCTCATCCTCCTCACCATTCCTTCCCATCTCCACTGGTGTTCCCCAAGGCTCCATCTTGGGACCCCTTTTGTTTAACATTTTCACCAATGATCTTTACACCTCATGCAAAGAATCCTCCCTTATTCAGTATGCCGACGACTCCACACTTATATCCATCTCAAATAACATTCCTGAACTACACTCCCTGACCTAACAGGCCCTACTATCCACTGAACAATGGCTCTCTCACAACCTATTTTTCCTAAATCCCAAAAAGACCAAACTCCTACTTTTCCTTCCTTGTTCTCTTTCTCATCACAAAACCTCCTTTTTTATTACATCTTCTAACAATACAACTATCCAAACTGACACCCACACAAAACTCCTAGGGGTCATTATCGATGACGAACTAAAGTTCAACCTACACGTACTCCAATGCATAAAAACAAACAAACCAGAAACTAGGTCTGCTATATTGGAACAAAAAATTCCTAACCCCTGAATCTAGACTTACCCTGGGCCAGGCACTCCTCCTCCTCCCCTCCCTCTTATACGCTGCCCCAGTTCTTACCAATATCCAGGCCTTCACTCTAAACAAACTCCAACAGACTTACCATAAAATAGCCAGATTCATTACTAACTCCCCATACAACTCACACCACTACATTTCTTTAAACTCTCTTCAATGGCTTGAACTTCCCCAATTTCTGCTATCTTATCAATTTCATATGCTACACTCTATTCTTTATAAACCCTCCTTCTGTCCATCTCTATCTTCCTTAGTCTCCAGCTACATCCCATCCCGGACCCGCTGTACTTCTAACCAACAATTACTTGATATCTACCACTCAAAAAAGTCAGTAGGCAAACTACTCTACAAACACTCCCTTGCCCATGCTTGGAACAAGCTTCCCCTTGACTTACATTCAATCTCCCACACCTCACACTTTAAAAATGAACTAAAAGCTTATTTTCTCAATTCCAGAACCTGCCCTTGCCATGACCCTACCTAGTCTTCCTTCCCTTTATGTACCCTCAAAAGGACCATACTTAGTACCTCATTACACCTCTCTCTCCAATGTGTCTGCTATGCATTTGCATAATTTTATACAAACAAAACGTTTTTATTGTTGACCTATTGAACTGTATCAATGTAAAATTGTTACTTAGTTCCTTTTTCGTGCAACTTTAACTTTATGCATGTAACCCAACAAGTGTGAATCTTTTTGCAATAACTGCTATTATATCAATATTGTTTAAAATTGTACTTGTTTAAAATGTACTACTGGAGCTTTTCTCCTTGGGTCTCCACTGAAAATGGGCCACAAGCCCAGATGGACAAACCCGGTTAACAAATGTCAACAAATAAATAAATAAATACATAAATATAACTCATTTTACCAACCATCTCAATAAGAAACTGATAACCTTATTATTTAAACAGTTGTCAATATTCAGTAAAAATATCAGCTGCATAATAATCAGCTATACAACTGTCTGAAGGATTAAAGGCAGATTATGTTATAAATCCCTGCCTTAACCAGGTGTGTAGCATACAGAATATCATTTAGGATTTGCATTTCTTAGGAACCTATGTCTGTAAATGTGTAATTCAAACAATTCTTGGTAGAATGAATGACATCTAAACTACTTTATTATGCTAATTTATGTGCAATTTTACTATAGGTTTCCCAGTACTTCCCCGTCATCAAGGCAACTCCCACAATACATCAACAGGCACTCGTAAGACTGTCTGGGATGCCAATTTTATGAGTTATAGAACCATGGCTTAAAATTTTGCTGGGAACAGATCAACTGTTCATCATAGAAAATAAGTACACATACCCACACAATTTAGTAGTGCAGTTAAACTACTCGCATGTTGGTGTAAGAATTTTGGCTAATTACCAGCATCTTTGCAACTTTACTGAAAGCTGAACCCCACTTACCAAAGATTAGAAAGCACTAAAGGGTGAGGAGCGTAATCAGTAATTTACTATTTACTGTATTCACTATTTGGTTACTACCTAATCAACTCAACTGAACATGTCTAGGCAGTGTGAACAGAGGAAAATAACAACACTGCATGGTACAGGGTTTACTATGTTATCTAATAAAGTAATGTGCACATTATATTCAAATAAGCAGGAGTTATAAGTACAAGGTAACAAGTCCCTTTTTGGCTTCTGAAATTAGATGATTTCTGTTACCAGGTTAATGAAGTATTCAGTATAACATGTCTAAAACCTGTCTTAATTTTACTTATTATATGCACAGAAGTATGTCACAACTGCAGCTGATGTGTGCATCTCACACACATATTTTCCTATTTACACTTGCAACACTGTAACAGATGTTTACAAAACATGTCATTTTACTGGATCACCATAGCATAGTGTATCTTATAGCCGAGGTAGGAATAATTCAGAAGTAAGAAAGGACTGTGTTTACTTCAAGTGTAACAATGTTGTCTGTAATGCTTCTATTACTTTTTCAATTGGATGTTATTCAATGTTACTGTAACTTCTTTTTTGTGTTACCTACATGAAAAACAACTACTCTGTCACTGATTTCACACCTATTCTTTTTATTTATTTAAAAGAAGTCAGGGATTGTAGATTTTAATAATCCAAAGACCATGTTAAATGAGCTTAAAATATACTGCTTGTGCAACTGATATCACACTACAAGTGCTACCTTAAAAACGGACAAGCAGGGGATTCCTTAACTGACTATTTCCACCTTAAATCTTTCATAGCAGACAAGGGAAGCTCTAACTAGTGCATGAGAATGTTTCAAATAACAACATTGTCAGAACCCAGTAACAGAACTCTGTTTATAGTGACTCTAACTGTTTTTTCCACATTTAAAAATATGAATATCTATGTTACTTTTAATATGGGAATTTGAAGTGTAGTGAAATCAGTAAGCCACAGAAACTATGATTAAAATTTTTCAGTTCCTATTATGCAACAATGAGGTGAACTAAATATAACATTAATAAAAAGGGAGATGAGAAAAAAACATTTATGCATATGTTGTCTCTGTTCTTCCTTTACATATAACTAATTATACTAAAGTGAAAGATAACATTTGAATCTGGTTTTCCTCACTGCCTATGAATGAGATGTAACTATATTTTTAGAAGTCACTCTAAGTTATAAAACCATTTACCATTATCAGACACAACCACTAGACTTGTGATGAGTATTTTGCATAAAGTATAAGTTTAAGAAAATGTATAAATGTCTCAGAGTATAATTGGGAATATAATAGATAAAATACATATATTTTGAGGTAATGTCCAGAAGTCTATATCTTTGTTGATTCTTTGAGAGATTTGGAAGACTGTGTAGGTTTAGAATCAGTTCTTTGTTTCTTTTTCCTTACATCAGACCAAGTATTTTTTTCCTGGAGAACTTTTCAAGTTGGTGGAAACAGTCCAGTCCATTTCTTCAGGACTTGTGATATTATTATTCTTGATGAAGGTAGAAGCTTCTTCAATGTTGTTAAAGGTTCTCAAATCATTTGAATAGAAAATTCTGATTCTGGCAGGATATACCATCTGCGCCTTTATTTTATTTTGTTTGGGGTTTCACTAATGGCCAAGTTTTATTCCTTGTTTCTAACACTTTTGCAAAATAATCATTGTCAAATCTGATCTGACTCTGTTTATATGTTATGGGACTTTTTCTCCAGGCTGTTTTTAAAATGAGCTCTTTATCCAAGAAGGACAGGAACTTTACCACAATTGATCTTGGTGGTGCATTAGGTGAAGAGGGTATAGATTTTCCTATGGCTCTGTGAGCTCTTTCTATTCCATTTGATAATCCCTCTTTTAAATCAAGTACTTCAAGAAGCCAGGAATTCAAAAAGATGATGATGTCTTCTCCATCAGCTTTTTCTGGAAGGCCAAACATTCTTATATTAGTTCTCCTCTCCCTATTCTCCAAATCATCCACTTTATTAAGTAGCCAGTTATTTTGGTGAAGTAAGAATTCTGTCTGATTTTCCTCTTCTTTGAGTCTTCAACTACGTCATTTAGTGATGTCTCCATATCAAGTAATTTACTTTGTTGTTGCTGCAGTATTTCTTTTAGTACATCTGTTTGCTTTTGGCAGTTTTCCTTGAGACTTTCCAAATTATCAGTGAATCTATCCATTTTCAATGACAGTTCATGTAATGTGGAATACATCAGTTGTATCTCCTTCTTCAGAGTGATTTCTGAGTAAGAATTCTTTAAACTGGCCATTACTAAACAGCTGTGTTGTTCTCCAGAATATTTTGACAGGAGAAATTCAATAATATTTCTTAAAATTTGGTAGAGTTGTAGTTCTTAAGTTCCTTATTTTTTTTTCTATACCTGGTTAATGAAAATGATTTTTCCCTAGTTTCTAGTACTGTTTTGTGGAGCTCTAAAATGCTGCTTATCTGTTTGCCATCTAGGCTCCGCCCCACTTAGTTAATTATTGACTGCACTTGACCATATGCTTGTTGATGCACTGGAAATAAACAGATTTGACAGCAGCTCCAAATATTGCTCAGAGAAGAGAGAAGCCTGAGTGAGCAGGAGGGCAGATATGACAACACAAAGAAGAGGTATTATATACCACTATCATAATCTATATAACAGGAAGAACTTTGAATAATTATCGCTCTCTCCTGACAAAATCAAGAGCACAATTACTTTGGTAATCCAGCAATGTTGTAAAAACTAATTATTATCCCTAGCCACCTCTCTCCACCAGTGTGATTATATTTTGGAAAGGTATTGCTACTCAGGCATTGTAGTCTGATTTATATGTTCTTACAAAATTTTGTGTCATTTCTCAGTGGAAAATGTTTAGACTAGACCCATAGCCTGTCTTGGAAATTTTATTCTAAAACTTCTCTTTAGAAAGTGTGGAATACATGTTTGCAAAGCACTGCTGTTACTGTTCAAATCTGGTTCTCACTGTGTGTATGATATCTATGACAGATTGTTCACATTCACTGCACTTATACAGTGAGACATAATGGCTCATACTTACACATGTAACTATATACTAACCTTAGCTTTTATCCTTAGAAGGAAAATACAAAAGCTGTCTCTATTTCCATGCATTCCAATTCCCAGTAAATGCTAATTATAGTCCTTTCTCTGCTTATTCTTGCCACAATTCTATCACTAGTCACTCCTGGGACACATGAAATACAACCGGGCTGGTGTTTGGGCTAAATATCACACATGTGCTGCATTATGAGAAGGGACAGGGGATGTATCTGTTGATGTCTACAAAGTATTCATCATCCCATTCTCATACTGACACTTTATGTCCACTGTAAGTCCACATCATATATATGATCTAGTTACCCAGATAAGCAGCCATTTTCAGTCTCAGCTGTCTTATTGCCCCAAATGGGCCCTATGTTACTGTTTCTTTCCATAAACAGCCACTTTCAAGACTCTTGTAGCCTTAAAGCAATACTGTATGCAGCACTGATCATAGATTTTATTGCTGTCTCTGTTCTGAGTTAACTGCTGATTTTGCTGCCATCTGTTGATGGTTTAAATTACTATACAAAGTGTGAGTGAATAAATGTACCCCAAAACAAGACAGCATTACTTTGCACTAAACAATGAATGAAGAGAATTGCAGAGGTGCTAGTCATACCCACAAACAAATTAGGAAAACAGATAAGACTGCATTCTTCAAGCACTGAGAAGTCTGTTTGGACCCATTTAACATGTTTGGAATATATTAGAGAATAGCCTGGAAATGTTATGGAGTTACTGCTCCTTTCAGTTTACAACCAAATCAACCTCTCCACAAAGGACTATGTAACCCCAGGCCCCGATGCAATACCTAACTTCTGGCTAAATGTATTAACATCTTTACTTGAAGATTTAGCCATGAGTAAGAACTATTTATATGTGCACCCAAAGCAGATGCCAATCTGGTTAACAACAGGAAGACAATACTCCTACATAAGACCAAATCTTTAAAATATCCTAAAAATGCTAGAACAATAACTTGCCTTCCAATGATGTGCAAACTATACACGGAAATTGATGCCGACAAAGTTTATGGTCATTTAGAAGGAAACAATCATAGCAGTAGAACAAAAGGGTAACAAAAGAAAGTCATATGGAACAAAGGATCATTTGTTCTTAAAAAAAAATCATAATGCAGAACTGTAAAAAGGGGAAGAATCTAAGTATGGCATGGATAGACTACAAAAAAAGCATTTGCCAGTATCCCACATTCATGGATAAAATGATGCTTAAAAATGTATAAGATACACCCCGCATTGATTGATTACATTGCAGTGACCATGAAACAGTGCCAAACCACTTTGCAGTTAAGCCATGATAAAGGACAAATTATTATTCCAGGGTTAAAAATTCAAAGGGGGATATCCCACACAGCTGCTTTTTTGTCTTGCCCTTAAGCCTTTAAATTGTCTACTTAACAGATTATGTCATGGCTACAATTTGGCACCCAGAAAACAAAAAAGTGTAAAGACTTTTCATCTTCTTTTCATGGATGATTTAAAATTGTATGGTTCATCAGATGAGGAACTGAAAGCACAACTGCAAGTGGTCAAAACTTTTTCAGTTGATATAAGGATGTCACTTGGTCTTGATAAATGTGCAAAAGCAACCTTTAAAGCAGGAAAGCTGCAGCATGAAGAAAATATCAGCCCAAGACAGGAATGTGATATTAAAGAACTTGAGAAAGAGGGAATGTATAAATAGTTTAAATTGATAAAGGATCAACAGTAAAACATGAACAAATGCAAATAAAACTTTGTAAGGAATATTTTAAAAGACTAAAATTAATACTGAAAACAGCACTTACATCTAGGAACAAAGTCCAAGCTATAAACCAACTTGTTATTCCTGTCCCAACTTACAGTTTTGGAGTGATTGACTGGCTGAAAAAGGTGTTGGATTGATTGGACAAGAAACAAGAAGGAGGCTTCATGCTTATTAAATGATTTATAAACATCAGTGTATACCAAGCCTATATATTCCCCATTCTGAAGGAGGTATGGACCTCCTCAAAATTGATTGCATGTTCAGATCTGCAATTGTAGGACTGCATACATATCTGCTGACCTCACAAGACACAGACACAGTGAAAGCTTTAAAACATGAGGAGAATAAGTCAAAGATGACTTCCCTACTTAGTTTAGGAGAAGCATATCAGTGTCAAGCAGGAATGGAAATCAAACCAGATAAAAATCAGGCAACAACTCGATGTGCCAAAAAACAAAAGAAAGAATATAAGGTGAAGTATCAGATGAGAAGGCAAGACATCTGGAAAATCCATAAATATATTTGCAAGTACAGAAAACACTTGGAACAACCTCAAGTTGATCAGGATCAAATACAGAAATGGTTAAGCAGAGGTGAATTTAAACCAAAAGATGAAAGGTTAATATTGGCGGCCCAAGACAGTGGACTACACGTATGTTGATTTACAAAGTCCATTGAAAATGTGGGAGAAACAGACAAATGTAGGTTTGTAAAACAGAATTGGAAACAGTCACACATCTTGTTGCTGGTTGTGATACACCAATGGCAGAAGGACTGTATACTGCAGTGGCGGCTGGTGACTTCAAATCAAAGGGAGACAGCCGAATGGGTGGAGTCAATGGGAAGGGGTGTGGTCAACTAGAAAGGGGTGGAACTATGCTCAAAATCACAAAAACTGTAACTTTAATTAAATACACTGCCCTGGGTGCCAAACCATCATTACGAGAGTCAGATCAAGGAAAATGAAGTGTAGAAGAAAAAAATATTTCAATGCATTGGCTGCATGTCAGCTTACTTAATATCTAGATGGAAACAAAAAGGTTGTGAGGCATGAAAAAATAAATTACTTTTTTAAATACATTACTGGAATGCCAGTCAAAATCAAGTATAAGAAAAACAAGCAGCACTCAACCCAAACCACTTCTCCTTGCACTGCAGTTCTAATTATAATTTATATTCAGCTTTATTAAAGTACCAAGTAACATGCTGAAAGTAGCAATCTCTGTGATATCCCCACTTGCAAAAATGTTTCTTATCCAAAAAAGACCTGCTGCCTGACAACAACTATCTACTTGTTTCATGGGGAAACATGATCAAAGTAAAAAATGAAAAGCAAACAAGAAACAAGCTCAAGATACATTGCTTAAAGGATTACTGCACAGGTTATGGACCACACACGATAGATTGGCATTCTGTTTAGTTTGCAGGTAAAGCCTGCAAAGATGACTGCAAGTCTCCAACAAATGTAATGAGCTTCTTAAAAAAAAAGGCTTATACTTTATCTAGTTATGTAAGTATTCCTTGCATGGCAACAACAGAAAGGCTTTCAATGTTGGCAATTCTTTAACAGTATGCTTAATAAAGCTTACTTGCATTTTACAATCTCAGACAAACTTACCTGATGGTCATTAAAGCATTGCTACTTAAACACAGAACAACAGGCACTTTCTGAATAATAAACATAAATCAACAGTATAAAAATATGATAGAAACCAGAACATTCTGCAAAATCAAGGACAGATGAAAAGCCACTGTGGTACTTCTGTCTACCTTGGATGGGGGAATACTCTGCACATTTACACTGCATAACTGCTCCTTGCTTTGCTTGGACACATCCAGAGTCACTACATGGGGGAGTGGGGTGCAACAAGTATGTCACAATTTGAAATATCTCTGGCTGACTGTGATGGCCCTGACACATTTGTCATCTCTCTCAACCTCAGAGCAAGGCATCTGGACAAAGCCATACATAGAAATGGGACAAAGGCCCAAAAATAAGGGCAATTTTTAAATATTGCTCTTAAAAATTTAGAAAGATAATAGAATAGTAGGTCCTGCATTAGTATGAATTTTCTGAAGGGTATGAAATCTGAAATTCAAATGTCTGTCATTATTTTCTAACTTCAGTCTTTAATGATTTGTCACTAATTTGTCAAAAACCCACAATTTTATGAAAAATGGACCAAAATGTGATGCAAAAATATAAAATAGCCACACAATGCACCTGGGAACCTGTCAAAGAAGGGACACTTTTTTTAATATTAGTACTGCTAACTTGAGCAGCTGACAAAATAAAAGAATCTACATGCACTTCTGAAATAAAAGTAATCTATAACTCTGATTATTACAGTTATTTATTAATTGTAAACCCTCCACGTTTTCCTCCAAAATTGCCATTTTGCGGAGGGATTATTAGGGGAAGAGCAACATTTTGAGCCAAAATCGGGGGCAGTTGAGAGGTTTGGATATGCCTAAGTCTACAAAGCAATTTATTTGCACATACCTCTCAACCTGTTAATGCAGGAAATCTGGACAAGGCGGGGGAACACATAAACAGTACTAAAATTTGCTAGAAAAAATTGAAATGTTCTTATTTCTATGTTAAGAAGTAGATAGAATGTGGAGAATATGTTTTTAAATGATGGCGCTTTAAATTGGTAATGAGTTGAGTTGATTAATATCACGTGACCTGCATATTTTTTTAAATAATGTGTGATTTTAACAGTGTTTTATTCTGAAGAAGTCAGGGACACCAGTGACGAAAGTGCTTAATTTTTTGAATAAAGTACGCACTGGTCTGGTTCTCTCTGCCATTTTTTATTTGTTTTTTTGTTTTTTTGCTTACTAGTTTGAGTGGTGTTTTACACTTAATAAAGCTCAGAATTGGAACTCATGCATATTCTCTTATAGTACATAGTGGTAACAGCTCTCCTGCAGTTATAGAGAACAGTAAACTACTCAAAATGTTAAAGCAACACTGTATTATTTAAACAACTGCAAAAGGTACCATAGAGGTAGGGAGTGTGAGATATTGTAATCCACCGTGCCATACCTCTTAACTTCTTTTCTTAAGAATAGGGAAAAAGCCATAAATAATACGAAGACACTGGCCCCAAATCAGAGACAACTTTTAAATATTACTGTGGTTCACTTACAAAGTTAATAGAAAAAAGGTTTTGCATTAGCATGTAGTTTCTAAATAATTAAAAGTATGAAAGTCTACAGGCTTTTAGCTGGTATCATTGCCTGAATGTAATCCTCATTGATTAAACAGAAAATCAAAACCTTTACATGTGACAGGGTAAAAAACACATGAGGTAAAAATCAAGGTTGTCCAGAAAATTAGGGACAGCTGAGAGCTGCATTTTGTACTATAGAAGGAACATTGGTGCTGAAAGTTGAATATCCTGCCTGCTGATGTCCAGGTAGAGATTTTAATTCAATTACTGTGTACTACAGACTTCTAGCAGGCAGAAATTTTATCTTTGCATTCTGTTTATTGTGATTTCCTGTACAGGTTTTATCATCAGTCAGTTGGTATGATGACTATCCTAACAAAAATACATCTTTGCGTTATCTGTTTGCTGATCCTACTTATTTTGGTGCTATAGTTATGTCTCTCCTTAAGTATGTCGCTAAGGGGAGGAGCAGTGTACTCACCATGTTTCTTTTCCCTGTCAAATTTCCTACTCTTGCAACCTATTTGCCAAGTAGTTCTCACATTTTATTCATTAATTCTCGTCAGTTCTTTTTCCTATATATTCTTTACCATAGAAAATACCTTAATCATCAACTATTTGTTTCCCAAACTACAGAATATGGCAGTCTGATGCAATCTTTCCACTGTTCTCTCCCCTATTTTATGACTAGTGACTTCTTGGGATGAAACATTAGTCTTGTCTTTTGCCCACACTGTTTGAAAACTTCCAGTCCCTGTATCCATTCCACTTCCTCTGACAACAGCATGCAGCTATCCTTTAAACTGCTCTTTCTCCCCATCATCCATTCCTCTGTAAGTTCTATCCATCTCTGTGACAGCTTTTCTATAACAACAAAACCATCACCACTCTCTCATCCTCCATTCCAGTTTTACTTTCTCTGACATTCCAATGAATCTTAATCTTCTCACTTGAGGATCTGTACGGTGTTTAATCATAGGATCAGAGCACCATAGGAGGTTACTAGGCTTACAGACCTAGAGACTTTTCAAGTTTAGCCATTAATGCCCTGATGCTCCCACTTCTCAACACCCAAGGACTGGGACACCTTTAGTATATGCCTGTGCCTTAGGTTATCTACAAGCTGCCCATGTCCATAAGGGACAAGGCATCGGCTAGGGATGAATTTGCAATTTCCTAACTGTGAGCCAGATCACCTTTGAACAGGCCTAGGGAAGAGTTCTGTTTCACCAGAATGGGGAGTCTGTTCCAGAGACATGTTTTGTTTAAGTTACAGAAGAGGTTCAGATCCTTAGTTTGGGTAATTCTAGTGCTGTTTGTTTTGCAAATGTGTAGCAGATCCATTAGGACTTACTCCTTCTAATAGCTGCATATTTTCTGTTATTCCTCAAATCAACAAAATTCATCACCATTCTGCAATGATCAATTGAAGAGCTATCCCTAAAAAACCTTCATGAGTGTCTCCCACTATCATGGGCAATATCTTACCCATCCTAGCCATGAAGACTGTAGCCAAGAGCTTCATTATCAATGTTGCAGGGGATTATGGGCCTGTAAAGTGGTGTCTTCCCTATTTCCCTTCCATTTGGGTAGAACTCTTATTTCCACTGTCATGTAATTTGGGGTCATATCTATTTCCAGTTGCATGTCCCCGCTATTCCCATATATACTACTTTAAAAATAACCACTGGGAAGACATCTGCCCCCTACATATACTTTTACTCCTTCATAATCATGTTGCTGTTATAATTTTCTGCTCCCATCTTGATATGCATTCTTATTTTACCATCCTGACACATGGCCCCTCAATTCTTCAAAAGGACCCTCAATTCTTCAAAAGGACCTTCCTTACTTAACTTTCCTCTATACAATTCTGCATATAATCTTTCAAAACTCCATTTAATCTCTTTATTGGTCACCTCCCTTTTCCCCTCTTGTATCTTTCCACCAATGACCAGTGCTTGCTTCTTTTGCTGTTTAAGCTTACAAGCTAATAATTTCACCTTTGTCTCCCCTATACTCCACCAAAAAGGCCCACAACTTTCCATTTTGCTATTTCCTGACCTTCACCTCCCTCCTTCAACTCATTTACTTACCTTCCCTTATGGCTCTGTACTTCTCCTCATGATCTAACTTGCACACTTTTACCTGAAACTTTTTAGCTGATATACCATATGTTTTACCTTGACTTTTTTCTGTTTATAGTTTTACAAGTTCATTTGTGTATATTAGGCTAATGTCCACAAGGACTCAAATGTATCCAACAGGTTCTTATGCCCTAGAGTTTATTTTAATGGGTATGTGTAAGGTAGGGCATGGGTGGTTAGACATTTATAGGCTGTCTCTGTCTATTAGAGACATAGGTGACAGACCAGGGATGATCTTCCGATTTCCCATCCTCTGATCCAGGTTATACTTAAAAAGGGTCAGAGAAGAACTCTGGTTCACATGGATTGGAATCCTGTTCCAAAGAAGGGGTATTCTCTGAGATACATAACCTATTCTTTCAACATGTCCCACTTATGTTACAAGCAAGGCTTATGTCTCTGAACTGGGGTAGTTCTGAGGCTATTTGTTTTGCAGCTATGCAAGAGGTCTATCAGAGTGGGATGCCAGATAAAGCTACCCCCTCAGATGTTTGTAGGAAGCAACGTATAGGGATAAGGTTTTGAGGTGTACCACACAGGACATGGATTATGACAGAATCTACTTGTACCTGTGGTCCAATGACCTGAATTTGTGTGTGTGTGTGTGATCTGGTAGATTCTGGCCCCTGATTCTCAACTGACCATGATATTTTCTGTATTGGGACATCTTTGTGTCTCATGATGGAGTCTTGCTTGACTAAAATATAGCTGCTCCAAACCACCACACAGACAACTTAAAACACAAATAAAGGAAAAATAAGAAAACCACTGCCCGTGGTAAAGAAAAAGCACTCACTTTAATGTTTCCACACTATTAAAACATAAAATAAATTAACATACAAAATTCAAGGACTAAGCTCTTTCACCTGATAAAATATTAAGGCATCATCAGAGTCAGTGAAAACATCTTTAAGCTCTATTTAAATAACACCAGATCTTAAGGTCAATCATTACATCATTTCCTGCCATTTCAAATTATGTAATATGAAGAATAAAATCTCTAATAAATAAATAGTAAGAATGTTAAAACAGTTAAAAATTAAAAATAAGATATCTGGAATGCAACTTTAGCCTGTTGTAAAAATGGTAAATGAAACAAATCTTTGCAAAAGGTAGATCATAAACACTTTAAACCCGATAAAACATATCCATCAAGTATAAACTTCACATAAAAAATTCAAACATCTTTTGCTCTCCTTTGTAGAACACACAACAGAGATATATTGTCATTAATGCCTGGCTTCTCTTTGGCATTTAATCTAAGTTGCCATTCTAACTCTTTGTTTAAAAGTTCTAATTCAGGGTCACCCCCTCTCATTCCTACTTTTGTTTTGTCTGTCACAAAAAATATAAATTGTTTATACTCATTGCATTCTCTAGTGTGCATGTATAAAGCACTGATCTTTAGAAATGAATATTTAAGTCACAGAGCTTACCCTGTACCCCTCCCCCCGCCAGTTAACAACAGTGTCCAGTAATGTAAATACTAGTTCTACTGTCAATGAAGTGAATACCAATGAAGTAGGGCAGGTAGAAAATTAATATTTTTTAGAACAACCACCCCTGAGGTGCTCAGAATGCCTGTTGAACCAGAGAAAACAACAGGGCCAACAACAAGGCTCCCACTGGGAAGGCCAACAAGGAATATCATACAGGGGGAGACAATGGTCGGGGGGAGAGCTCAGTATTAAATGAGTTATCAGTTAACTTGGATGTTACAGAAAATAGCACTATGACATTATGAATGTCTGAGATGTTTTCACTGACTCTGATGATGCCTTAATATTTTATCAGGCGAAGCGCTTAGTCCTTGAATTTTGTATGTTCATTTATTTTATGGTTTAATTGTGTGGAAACATTAAAGTGAGTGCTTTGTCTTTACCATGGGCAGTGGTTTTCTTATTTTTCCGTTATTTGTGTTTTACATTCCTTGATTAAAATATTTGATTGTGTGGAGGCTCTCCTTACGGAGGTTTGAGTTGAGGCTCCATGCAACCTGGCTGCATGTGCTATGGTTGGTGTTGTTTTGGTGGAGTACTTTTGGGGCTGCTGAGGATATTTACTGTAGGTCCAATGTCTGTGAGGACTTTGGAGTTTAGGAAGATTATGCTTAAGTGTCTCAACATATGTGGATCTATGTGACTGATCCAAACTGTATGTGGTGGGTGTGATGTGTGCATTTTTGACAACTTGGTTGGTATTATGACTGCTTGCATGTAAAAACTTTACCTGCAGTGACATTGTGGAAATACATCTCTCACATACCTTATCAGGTTGTTTGAGAATAAGTTGGTTGTCAGTAAACATATGGCAATTGCTACATTACCCCAGGATGCCAATATCCACCAAGATGTCAGCAGAGAGATAGCAGGAAAGTTCACATCCATTGTTACTGACCCTTTTTTGATAATCAGTTGGTAGTTTCATTAGGAAAGAGTAGTAATGGGACTATATACACCAAAGCATGTGGGGCAGTGCTTGGCCCACCACAAACTAGTTGTTCTTTGTGCATCGAAGTAAAGTCTGAAGGTTAGTTTTACATTGAAAATATCAGTTCCAGGTGCATGCGTCCATAACAGGCACTGTTAAAACCAACTACATGGAGCCAAGCAAATGTGACACTTTTATAGCAGTTCAAAACAACCAGTAAACAAGTATAAATGCCCCCTGGCTCATCTCAACTAGCACAATGTAAAATTTCCTAACTGATTTACAGTATAGAATTCAACCAAGCTACACTCAACTTCCACCAGAGGGCAGCTTTAACCATTTCAGGCTCTTAAATCACAAAATGGACCTGAAGTACAAGAAATAAGCCATCTACACAATGGAGTTGAGTAAAGTGCAAGAAATGACCAAATTCATCTATAATCCACACAGCAAGATGGCAGGAGTGCTGAGTTTATTTAGAATGTATTATGCTGCCCTAGTGCCCTTATTTCATTCCACTCCCTCCAGCCTTTCTACCTTTCATACATATTTTACTCAGTTACTTTTTCAGTATGATTTAAACCATTATCCCTGCTCTGCTCCTCTCCACTTGCCTGGATTGCATCTTCTACTAGTGTCTGTCTCTACTCCTTTAACAATAAGGCATGACCAGACACCCCATCTCCATAAACCTTATTGCCCCAGTTACCCTTCTGTTTCTTCATGTAGCAATTCAATCAACCTGCTTGTTTACTTTGATTTCTAATAAAAGTAAAATGCCTTTCCTATCTCCACTTTCTCTCCATACATCTACTAAACCCAGGCTGGCCTTTCAATATTCTAGAGCTCATCTAGCACTCTTTGAAATTTAACATGGAATTCCATTCTCAAAAAACAACTTGTTCAAAACCATATTGAAGTCCCCCCCCACACACTCTCTTTTCTTTTTTCCTTACCTTGTCCAGTGTCCTGACACAGGCTAGTATAGTTGTAACTACTGTACTTAAAATACCAAAAACTTCTGCTCCACGTAGCGAAAAGGATAGTGGTTAAACAACCAAAATAGCAATAAAACACACCATGTTCCTGCGTTTGTAGAATTTAATAAAAATAGTAACAGCAAAGTTTTCAAGACACAAGCTCTTTTTCAATGTATAAAACACTTCATAAAAGCATCCTTATTTAAATAGGCAGCCAGCCAATAATTACACAGCACAAAACATGTGACTAATTTAAAGCAATACTAAAATAATTCTTCTATACTATCAAATTTATACACAATATTAAAAAATCGCATCATATATTATGCTGTAAAAACTGTTATAAAACATGTTTACAAGCCATCAAATAATTTCTTGCTTGGCTCTTAAAATAGGTTTAAATAGTATTAGCCGAGTTCAAACCAGGTAATGTATCAGACCTAAAGTAGTTTATCCATTTATATTCAGCCAATTCTGTGGCATTTACAATGTCTCCACCATGCAAATTTAAAGATATATTTTGCAAAATTCTAAACTTGAATATATGTAATATCCCTTTTGCTAATACATGTTTAGATACGGCATTAGTTTCCACACCACTATGAATGACAGAAAGATGAGCTCCAATTCTATCTTTGAATTTCACATTCATTTTACTTATGTAAAAACACTGAAATTCCCCACAGTTGGCAATATACACTATGCTTTCTGTATAACAGGAGCCAGATGCTCGAATCTCAAAGTTTTTCATTGTTATCGGATGTATACAATTAATATCAGTGTTTAGTAAACACAGTTAAGGCATGGAACAGTCCCAAATCTATAAAATGTATTATTTTTAGCAAAAGTTGTTCTCATCTCTTTATTACAAATAATTTGTTTTAGGTTCTTCTCTCTTTTATATATAAACTTAGGTCGTTCATCAACTATTTTATTAACTTCAGAAATGGACTGCAAGATAGACCAGTTCCTAGTAATAATATTTTAATCATATTCGTATGGCTGTTGAACTTCAGCCTATAACCCAATTGTTGTTCTCTCCTTCTGTGCATAGGTTGATTGCTATTAGTATGCATAAATAGTTTGCAAAGAACCAAATCTCTCACTAACAACTTGACTTTTTATATTGTCAATTAAAGTGCCTGTATAACCTCTACTCCGAAAATCATTGACCATACTGTCCAATTCATTATTAAAATAAACCTCTCCGGTATTTAACTGACTTGCTCTTATAAACTGACTTTTTAATACACCTCTGTATATATGCCTGAGATGTATACATTCATAATGCAAAAACCTGGTGGCTTGTACATCCTTTCTATATATTTTAGTATCAGATGTGTTAGTATGCATATTAATACTAATATCAACATCTAAGAAATTAATGTTTTTACATGAAGAGTTGATGTCAAATACTAAGAAGTTGGCACTCTCTTATAGTGCATCAACATTCTTTCTAAGATTAACAAAGTCACCCTTCCAAGAATTTTTTTTTTTTGGCCCAAAAAGTTTTTTTTGAAATGGGCAATCTTTCCACTGTTCTCTCCCCTATTTTATGACTAGTGACTTCTTGGGATGAAACATTAGTCTTGTCTTTTGCCCACACTGTTTGAAAACTTCCAGTCCCTGTATCCATTCCACTTCCTCTGACAACAGCATGCAGCTATCCTTTAAACTGCTCTTTCTCCCCATCATCCATTCCTCTGTAAGTTCTATCCATCTCTGTGACAGCTTTTCTATAACAACAAAACCATCACCACTCTCTCATCCTCCATTCCAGTTTTACTTTCTCTGACATTCCAATGAATTTTAATCTTCTCACTTGAGGATCTGTACGGTGTTTAATCATAGGATCAGAGCACCATAGGAGGTTACTAGGCTTACAGACCTAGAGACTTTTCAAGTTTAGCCATTAATGCCCTGATGCTCCCAATTCTCAACACCCTAGGACTGGGACACCTTTAGTATATGCCTGTACCTTAGGTTATCTACAAGCTGCCCATGTCCATAAGGGACAAGGCATCGGCTAGGGATGAATTTGCAATTTCCTAACAGTGAGCCAGATCACCTTTGAACAGGCCTAGGGAAGAGCTCTGTTTCACCAGAATGGGGAGTCTGTTCCAGAGACATGTTTTGTTTAAGTTACAGAAGAGGTTCAGATCCTTAGTTCGGGTAATTCTAGTGCTGTTTGTTTTGCAAATGTGTAGCAGATCCATTAGGACTTACTCCTTCTAATAGCTGCATATTTTCTGTTATTCCTCAAATCAACAAAATTCATCACCATTCTGCAATGATCAATTGAAGAGCTATCCCTAAAAAACCTTCATGAGTGTCTCCCACTATCATGGGCAATATCTTACCCATCCTAGCCATGAAGACTGTAGCCAAGAGCTTCATTATCAATGTTGCAGGGATTATGGGCCTATAAAGTGGTGTCTTCCCTATTTCCCTTCCATTTGGGTAGAACTCTTATTTCCACTGTCATGTAATTTGGGGTCATATCTATTTCCAGTTGCATGTCCCCGCTATTCCCATATATACTACTTTAAAAATAACCACTGGGAAGACATCTGCCCCCTACATATACTTTTACTCCTTCATAATCATGTTGCTGTTATAATTTTCTGCTCCCATCTTGATATGCATTCTTATTTTACCATCCTGACACATGGCCCCTCAATTCTTCAAAAGTACCTTCCTTACTTAACTTTCCTCTATACAATTCTGCATATAATCTTTCAAAACTCCATTTAATCTCTTTGTTGGTCACCTCCCTTTTCCCCTCTTGTATCTTTCCACCAATGACCAGTGCTTGCTTCTTTTGCTGTTTAAGCTTACAAGCTAATAATTTCACCTTTGTCTCCCCTATACTCCACCAAAAAGGCCCACAACTTTCCATTTTGCTATTTCCTGACCTTCACCTCCCTCCTTCAACTCATTACTTACCTTCCCTTATGGCTCTGTACTTCTCCTCATGATCTAACTTGCACACCTTTACCTGAAACTTTTTAGCTGATATACCATCCCTTTTACCTTGACTTTTTTCTGTTTATAGTTTTACAAGTTCATTTGTGTATATTAGGCTAATGTCCACAAGGACTCAAATGTATCCAACAGGTTCTTATGCCCTAGAGTTTATTTTAATGGGTATGTGTAAGGTAGGGCATGGGTGGTTAGACATTTATAGGCTGTCTCTGTCTATTAGAGACATAGGTGACAGACCAGGGATGATCTTCCGATTTCCCATCCTCTGATCCAGGTTATACTTAAAAAGGGTCAGAGAAGAACTCTGGTTCACATGGATTGGAATCCTGTTCCAAAGAAGGGGTATTCTCTGAGATACATAACCTATTCTTTCAACATGTCCCACTTATGTTACAAGCAAGGCTTATGTCTCTGAACTGGGGTAGTTCTGAGGCTATTTGTTTTGCAGCTATGCAAGAGGTCTATCAGAGTGGGATCCATGGATGGCTTGTATGCCAGACAAAGCTACCCCCTCAGACGTTTGTAGGAAGCAATGTATAGGGATAAGGTTTTGAGGTGTACCACACAGGACATGGATTATGACAGAATCTACTGGTACCTGTGGTCCAATGACCTGAGTGTATGTGTGTGTGTGATCTGGTAGATTCTGGCCCCTGATTCTCAACTGACCATGACATTTTCTGTATTGGGACATCTTTGTGTCTCATGATGGAGTCTTGCTTGACTAAAATATAGCTGCTCCAAACCACCACACAGACAACTTAAAACACAAATAAAGGAAAAATAAGAAAACCACTGCCCGTGGTAAAGAAAAAGCACTCACTTTAATGTTTCCACACTATTAAAACATAAAATAAATTAACATACAAAATTCAAGGACTAAGCGCTTTCACCTGATAAAATATTAAGGCATCATCAGAGTCAGTGAAAACATCTTTAAGCTCTATTTAAATAACACCAGATCTTAAGGTCAATCATTACATCATTTCCTGCCATTTCAAATTATGTAATATGAAGAATAAAATTTCTAATAAATAAATAGTAAGAATGTTAAAACAGTTAAAAATTAAAAATAAGATATCTGGAATGCAGCCTGTTGTAAAAATGGTAAATGAAACAAATCTTTGCAAAAGGTAGATCATAAACACTTTACACCAGATAAAACATATCCATCAAGTATAAACTTCACATAAAAAAATTCAAGCATCTTTTGCTCTCCTTTTTAAAACACACAACAGAGATATTAATGCCTGGCTTCTCTTTGGTATTTAATCTAAGTTGCCATTGTAACTCTTTGTTTAAAAGTTCTAATTCAGGGTCACCCCCTCTCATTCCTACTTTTGTTTTGTCTGTCACAAAAATATAAATTGTTTATACTCATTGCATTCTCTAGTGTGCATGTATAAAGCACTGATCTTTAGAAATGAATATGTAAGTCACAGAGCTTACCCAGTACCCCCCCCCCCGCCAGTTAACAACAGTGTCCAGTAATGTAAATACTAGTTCTACTGTCAATGAAGTGAATACCAATGAAGTAGGGCAGGTAGAAAATTAATATTTTTTAGAACAACCACCCCCTGAGGTGCTCAGAATGCCTGTTGAACCAGAGAAAACAACAGGGCCAACAACAAGGCTCCCACTGGGAAGGCCAACAAGGAATATCATACAGGGGGAGACAATGGTCGGGGGGAGAGCTCAGTATTAAATGAGTTATCAGTTAACTTGGATGTTACAGAAAATAGCACTATGACATTATGAATGTCTGAGATGTTTTCACTGACTCTGATGATGCCTTAATATTTTATCAGGCGAAGCGCTTAGTCCTTGAATTTTGTATGTTCATTTATTTTATGGTTTAATTGTGTGGAAACATTAAAGTGAGTGCTTTGTCTTTACCATGGGCAGTGGTTTTCTTATTTTTCCATTATTTGTGTTTTACGTCCCTTGATTAAAATATTTGATTGTGTGGAGGCTCTCCTTAGGGAGGTTTGAGTTGAGGCTCCATGCAACCTGGCTGCATGTGCTATGGTTGGTGTTGTTTTGGTGGAGTACTTTTGGGGCTGCTGAGGATATTTACTGTAGGTCCAATGTCTGTGAGGACTTTGGAGTTTAGGAAGATTATGCTTAAGTGTCTCAACATATGTGGATCTATGTGACTGATCCAAACTGTATGTGGTGGGTGTGATGTTTGCATTTTTGACAACTTGGTTGGTATTATGACTGCTTGCATGTAAAAACTTTACCTGCAGTGACATTGTGGAAATACATCTCTCACATACCTTATCAGGTTGTTTGAGAATAAGTTGGTTGTCAGTAAACATATGGCAATTGCTACATTACCCCAGGATGCCAATATCCACCAAGATGTCAGCAGAGAGATAGCAGGAAAGTTCACATCCATTGTTACTGACCCTTTTTTGATAATCAGTTGGTAGTTTCATTAGGAAAGAGTAGTAATGGGACTATATACACCAAAGCATGTGGGGCAGTGCTTGGCCCACCACAAACTAGTTGTTCTTTGTGCATCGAAGTAAAGTCTGAAGGTTAGTTTTACATTGAAAATATCAGTTCCAGGTGCATGCGTCCATAACAGGCACTGTTAAAACCAACTACATGGAGCCAAGCAAATGTGACACTTTTATAGCAGTTCAAAACAACCAGTAAACAAGTATAAATGCCCCCTGGCTCATCTCAACTAGCACAATGTAAAGTTTCCTAACTGGTTTACAGTATAGAATTCAACCAAGCTACACTCAACTTCCACCAGAGGGCAGCTTTAACCATTTCAGGCTCTTAAATCACAAAATGGACCTGAAGTACAACAAATAAGCCATCTACACAATGGAGTTGAGTAAAGTGCAAGAAATGACCAAATTCATCTGTAATCCACACAGCAAGATGGCAGGAGTGCTGAGTTTATTTAGAATGTATTATGCTGCCCTAGTGCCCTTATTTCATTCCACTCCCTCCAGCCTTTCTACCTTTCATACATATTTTACTCAGTTACTTTTTCAGTATGATTTAAACCATTATCCCTGCTCTGCTCCTCTCCACTTGCCTGGATTGCATCTTCTACTAGTGTCTGTCTCTACTCCTTTAACAATAAGGCATGACCAGACACCCCATCTCCATAAACCTTATTGCCCCAGTTACCCTTCTGTTTCTTCATGTAGCAATTCAATCAACCTGCTTGTTTACTTTGATTTCTACTAAAAGTAAAATGCCTTTCCTATCTCCACTTTCTCTCCATACATCTACTAAACCCAGGCTGGCCTTTCAATATTCTAGAGCTCATCTAGCACTCTTTGAAATTTAACATGGAATTCCATTCTCAAAAAACAACTTGTTCAAAACCATATTGAAGTCCCCCCCCCACACACTCTCTTTTCCTTTTTCCTTACCTTATCCAGTGTCCTGACACAGGCTAGTATAGTTGTAACTACTGTACTTAAAATACCAAAAACTTCTGCTCCACGTAGCGAAAAGGACAGTGGTTAAACAACCAAAATAGCAATAAAACACACCACGTTCTTGCGTTTGTAGAATTTAATAAAAATAGTAACAGCAAAGTTTTCAAGACACAAGCTCTTTTTCAATGCATAAAACACTTCATAAAAGCATCCTTATTTAAATAGTCAGCCAGCCAATAATTACACGGCACAAAACATGTGACTAATTTAAAGCAATACTAAAATAATTCTTCTATACTATCAAATTTATACACAATATTAAAAAATCGCATCATATATTATTCTGTAAAAACTGTTATAAAACATGTTTACAAGCCATCAAATAATTTCTTGCTTGGCTCTTAAAATAGGTTTAAATAGTATTAGCCGAGTTCAAACCAGGTAATGTATCAGACCTAAAGTAGTTTATCCATTTATATTCAGCCAACTCTGTGGCATTTACAATGTCTCCACCATGCAAATTTAAAGATATATTTTGCAAAATTCTAAACTTGAATATATGTAATATCCCTTTTGCTAATACATGTTTAGATAGGGCATTAGTTTCCACACCACTATGAATGACAGAAAGATGAGCTCCAATTCTATCTTTGAATTTCACATTCATTTTACTTATGTAAAAACACTGAAATTCCCCACAGTTGGCAATATACACAATGCTTTCTGTATAACAGGAGCCAGATGCTCTAATCTCAAAGTTTTTCATTGTTATCGGATGTATACAATTAATATCAGTGTTTAGTAAACACAGTTAAGGCATGGAACAGTCTCAAATCTATAAAATGTATTATTTTTAGCAAAAGTTGTTCTCATCTCTTTATTACAAATAATTTGTTTTAAGTTCTTCTCTCTTTTATATATAAACTTAGGTTGTTCATCAACTATATTATTCACTTCAGAAATGGACTGCAAGATAGACCAGTTCCTAGTAATAATATTTTTAATAATATTCGTATGGCTATTGAACTTCAGCATATAACCCAGTTGTTGTTCTCTCCTTCTGTGCATAGACTGATTGCTATTAGTATGTATATAAGGTTTGCAAAGAACCAAATCTCTCACTATTTGACTTTTAATATTATCAGTTAAAGTGTCCGTATAACCTCTACTCCAAAAATCATTGGCCATAGTGTCCAATTCATTATTAAAATAAACCTCTCCAGTATTTAGCCGACTTGCTCTTATAAACTGACTTTTTAATACACCTGTGTATATATGACTGGGATGCATACATTCATAATGCAAAAACCTGGTGGCTTGTACATCCTTTCTATATATTTTAGTATCAAATGTGTTAGTATGCATATTAATACTAATATCAACATCTAAGAAATTAATGTTTTTACATGAAGAGTTGATGTCAAATACTAAGAAGTTGGCACTCTCTTGCAGTGCATCAACATCATTTCTAATATTAACAAAGTCACCCTTCCAAAACAGAAACACATCATCCACAAATCTCTTCAGAAATAGAAGATGCGTGTTCCTAAAGGTTCCATCAGCATTATAGATGTTGATTTCCTCCCATCTAGCCAATACCAAGTTGGCAAACGTATTGGCTACAGATGTGCCCATAGCAACCACTGAACGTTGATGAAAATACTGATCACTAAACATAAATAAATTATTATTAAGTACAACATCCATCATCATACAAAATAGTTCTATCTTACTATTAGAGAAAGCACTATGATTATGTAAAAATTCTCTCAAAGCTTCTAAACCAAAATCATTGTGATAACTGCAAATAATGATTTTATATATAGTGTAACCATCATAATGTCACTAACACTATTACAGTCAGCCCAACTTTTTAGATTAAATAAAAAATATGTCTCAGGTGTTATGGACCCCTCCATAAATAAGTCATAAAGAAAGCATTTAACTCTATTAGTCACAGTAGTAACATAACTCTTGTTAATTTGTTCAAAGGTACCATCTTGTCTTAACATATCAAACATCCATTCATTATATTATGCAGTGTTCATTACTACAACTTTGCCACCCTTATTGGCTTGTTTCACAACTAAATTCTCATTTCTAGTCTCTGCGAAGGGAATCTATCCCTCCAGCATGTTCTATTCATTGTTTTGTTGAGGTTTATATCCCTAGAGCATGTAGCTCGAGTAGATTTGGTTTTGCTAAGATGGAGAATGTTCAACAATTCTGGGTTGGACATGGCTCTGTACGTTAGACGGAGATCGCCTCGGAGAAAGTGGTATGCAACAGAGAACAGTCTTAGCTTTTTCAATCGTGCTGCATAGGGCAACTGTTTGAGGCCAGTAATCCTCTTGGTTAGGTACCTCTGTGGTCTCCCCATCTGCTGGAGATGTCTAGCCAGGTACATTCCAATTGCTGCATTGTACTCAATAATGGGTCTGATGAGGGAAGAGTAGAGGGGTACCACTACATCCTTAGATCTTGATGCAAACCCTTTCGTGATCAGATGGGTCATATAGAAGGATTTTATAACCACTTTGGCAATATGGTTATCAAAGGAAAGCTGGCTATCTACTTGGGTCCCTAGATCCCTTATTTCTTCTTCAGATTTCAGAGGATTACCTCCTATGTTGTAGTTTGCGGGTACTCTGTTTTTTTCAAAGGGGATTACTACGCATTTTTTTGCATTTAGCTTGTGACCATGGCTTTGACACCATGCATCAGTCTCATTTAGGCCCTTCTGGAGGATCTCCATGTCAGCCAGAGACTCTATTATAGCACCCAGTTTGCAGTCGTCTGCAAACTTAGTCAGCCACAGCCCTTCTGTGCTTGCCTGTACTTCTGAGAAGTATATGCCAAACAGGAGGGGCCCCAGGACAGAGCCCTGAGGCACACCACTCGTTACTGGTCTGGATTCAGACATAGATCCCGCTACTCTTACTTTATGGGATCTGTCTGAGAGCCAGTTTGTGATCCATCTTGTGACGTAAAGGTTTATGCCCAGGCTGGTGAGCTTATCAATAATACCCGAATGGGGAATGGTGTCAATATCTGAGGGACATAAGCTTCCAGAATAGACCGATTGATAAGGATTGAGGCTGGGTAAGATAGGGAGTCAGCTGCTATTTTTAGAAAGTTAGTAGGAAGTTCGTCAGCAGCTAGAGTCATGGAGTTCAAGTTTAAGAGGAGGTTTTTAATTAAAGTTCTGGTAGTGTTACCTAGAGGGATGTCTTGTTTAAGGGTTTTTGAGGGATTGATCTTGGACAGCTGGGTGGACAGTGTCCGGATTGAGTTTATAAAGTGATGATTGAATTGGGAAGCAGTGTCTTGATTATTATTGTTTAGGGAGGTGGTTCAGGCGTAGTTGTTTTACCAGGTTTTAGAAGGCAATTGATAGCATGCCAAAATTTTTTGGGGGGGTTAAAATGCTTGTTTTGGAGACATAAGAAGTAGTTTTGTTTATCTAGTTTGCTTTGTTTTGTGGCTAGATTCCTGAGTTGTCTGTCTGTAGTTTTGCATAGCTTGGTTGGAACTGTCTTTTTTTCCATTTATTCCAGGCCTTATCTCTAGATTTTAATAAGGCTCTTGTGTCGTTACTTAGCCATTGAGCATAGTTTGCTTTGGCTCTTATTTTCCTAATAGGTGCAACTGAGTTAAGAACATTGATAAATGTGCTGTTAACATAGTCAACTGCTTGGTCTAGTCCTAGGGTTAGTATGGGTTTCCAGTTGCATTGTTTTAAGATGTAATTTAAGCGCTGTTGGTTTATATAACAATCATCCCTGATTCGTCTGTAGATTATAGGCTTTGGAGTAATGGTACGTTTCCTTAGAAGGAAAGTGGGGTGATGGTCACTAAGTGCATCTGGGAGGCATCCTGTCTGGTAGTATTGTTTGGGGAAGTTCATTAATGTCCAGTCAATAACAGATTGTTTTGGGGATGTTTTATCTATTCTGGTGGGTTCTTGAAGAAGTTGAGTAAATCCATAGAGGTTAATTAGGTTAGTGGGGTTAATGGAGTTGCAGGCTAACCAGTCAGTATTTAGGTCACCTAGTATTATAGTTTCCTGGGGCAGGTTATGGCTGACCCATTGAAGGATTTCTTCTATAGTAGGAGAGTTATTGCCTGGAGGGACATAGCTACAGAGAATGTTGATGTCTTTTTCTTTGTTTAGAGCCAGGACAGAGCCAATAGTTTCAGCATTTTCAATTGTAGTTATAGGGATTTGAAGAGGTTGGAGGTTGGGTGTGTTTTTGAAAAGAATAGCAACTCCACCTCCCTTCCTGCCAGATCTGTCTAGCCAAAGTATAGTATATCCTGGAGGGAGGATTTCTTTGTTTATCTTGCAGTCTAATTCAAAAGTTAATTATATAGTTGGTGAATGACCTAAGTTTATATATAAAAGAGAGAAGAATTCAAAACAAATTATTTGTAATAGAGATGAGAACAACTTTTGCTAAAAATAATATCTTTTATAGATCTGGTACTGTTCCATGCCTTAACTGTGTGTACTGTAATGAAATAAATACTGATATTAATTTTATACATCCGATAACAAAGAAAAACTTTGAGATGAGAGCATCTGGTCTCTGTTATACAGAAAACATAGTGTATATTGCCAACTGTATGGAATGTCAGTGCTTTTACATAGGTAAAATGAATGTGAAATTCAAAGAAAGAATTGGAGCTCATCTTTCTGACATTCATAGGGGTGTGGAAACTAATGCTCTATTTAAACATGTATTAGCAAAAGGGATATTACATAAATTCAAGTTTAGAATTTTGCAAAATATATCTTTAAATTTGCGTGGTGGAGACATTGTAAATGCCACAGAGTTGGTTCAATATAAATGGATAAACTACTTTAGGTCTGATACATTACCAGGTTTGAACTCAGCTACTACTATTAAACCTGTTTTGACAGCCAAGCAAGAAATTATTTGATGACTTGTAAACATGTTTTATAACAGTTTTTACAACATAATATATAATGTGATTTTTTAATATTGTGTATACATTTGATAGTATAGAAGAATTGTTTTAGTATTACTTTAAATTAGTCACATGTTTTATGCTGTGTGATTATTGTCTGGCTGCCTATTTAAATAAGGATGCTTTTATAATGTGTTTTATGCATTGAAAAAGAGCGTATGTCTCAAAAGCTTTGCTGTTACTATTTTTCTTAAATTCTACAAACGTATGTATGTGGTGTGTTTTATAACTACTGTGCTTGTTGTTCTCAATAGTATCACAAATCACCCTTAAGGTTCTTTTCCCATACCCACCTTCATCAGCCTTCACAAAAAATATCTACTTCTCTCTTCCTGCCACTAAACACAATCAATCTCCACCCTTTATAACTCTTTTTTAAAGTCTTTCTGCTTCTCTTTTAGTTATCTTTAACTTCTCTATGCCCTCTGGCTTTTTTCTTGTTGGATTCCTTTTCCTCTTGACTTGTTTATTACTTTCCACAAATTTCATATCCCCCACATTCAACCCTGGCAACTGGCTTAGAAGAATTAAGGAGCTGTTAACGAACTGTTTTCTGTGGTCCAGTGGTGCAAGGTTTGGTTCCCTCAGCTCCCATTGCCTAACTGTTGATCCTGAGGAAGTCGCTGAACCAGGCACCGCTCCAGGGCTGAGTCCAGAAAAGGTCCATGGAGATCAGTGCTCTACCCTGGAAAGCAAGCATAAATAAATACATAACTAAATAACCGCCTACTCCCTCCTTTTTCACCTGTCATATCTCCAGAGCTAGGCTCTATGGGCTGCTGGGTATGTATATCCAAAATACCAGTATCTCCAACTGTCATATCTCCAGAGCTAGGCTCTATGGGCTGCTGGGTATGTATATCCAAAATACCAGTATCTCCCACCCATTTACAATAGATTTTAGTCACTGTGGACCACCATCATGGAAAAGCAACCCTCATAGGATCATAGGGTTCATAGGTAAGTACTAGGTAAGCTGTCCATGTGGGCCATTATAAGCCTAACTAATCTGTCTTTCAAGGGTGAGAACCAAACCCTGTACCTTGTGAGTGTGATGTAAACACCTTAACCATTATGCCAACCCCCTTAGCTCTGCTCTTCTCGGTTCCAGAGTATTGTTATCACTCTCCTTTTTCCTCTAGTCCTTTTATCCCTTTTCTTTTCTTGAAGCTCCCAAATAAATATTTCTTTCCCTGCTCTAGTTCCTCCAGTGGCCCTAATTATCCACATATTATCTCTTCATTCATTCATTCATTCATTCACTAATCTCATCATTCTATACCCATAGCAGATTTGACTCTTCTTTTTAACCCATCTCTCAGTCCAATACCTAGTAAGTATAGTGGCCATTATAGTCTGCTCTATAACCTACATTCAGGATATTGACCCACTAGTATATCCATTCTATCTTACATATATCATTACTATCTATCTATCTATCTATCTATCTATCTATCTATCTATCTATCTATCTATCTATCTATCTATCTGTCTATCTGTCTATCTGTCTGTCTATCTATCTATCTATCTATCTATCTATCTATCTATCTATCTATCTATCTATCTATCTATCTATCTGTCTATCTATCTATCTGTCTATCTGTCTATCTGTCTATCTATCTATCTGTCTATCTATCTATCTGTCTATCTGTCTATCTGTCTATCTATCTATCTGTCTATCTATCTATCTATCTATCTATCTATCTATCTATCTATCTATCTATCTATCTATCTATCTATCTATCTATCTATCTATCTATCTATCTATCTATCTATCTATCTATCTATCTATCTATCTATCTATCTATCTATCTATTATCAACACCATTATGTGTATTACATGCTCCAAAATGGATTTTATTGCAAAATGTCTGTCATTATCTAACTCTTACTCTTTCCTGTCATTACCATTAGTGCAAACACATGCATCTCATACAGCACCAAAGCCCCCAAACATACAAGCAATATAGCAAAGTAACATTGCAAACTCTTTGAAATATAATGGTTAGTGTCCACAAATAAAACTCTCTCAAGTTTGTATACTTATGAAACTAGTAAAAAAATACTTCTGAAGCCCAGCTAGCTTTTACCTTCTTCTTGTTTGTCCATTATTTCACTTGTCCTCTTCACACCTCACCCTCCTCGATCTCCTCCACCATTTTCCACTTAAACCACCTCAGCAGAAACCCTTACACCCCCTCATCTCATAGTATGACACATAATTGCAGGTAAAATAATGAGAGAATCAATATCAGCGTTAATCCTTCCTTTTGTATTTTTGCAGTACCCCCCCCCCCCCCATAATCGCCACTGACTGTCAGTGACTAGAATGCCAGCTGTGAGTAGTATCCTTGTTCCAAAGGACACTGCATTATATGCCTTTAAAGACTGGTCTAGACTTGCCTGGTCTTCTTTCAAGACTCATTACATTGTATTATCACTGCAGACACTGGTCCAATATCCTTGATGCTCCAACCCTGGCTTGTGATCACCCCATAACTGTCTATCATTCCACATTCATTTTTGGCGAGCTATCTCTTAGTCTTATTTTCTCTCTGTTGTCCACAACAACTCTATTTCTCAGGACTTGTACCACTTTGCTGGTGCCTAACAGTGCACACTGGGAAGGAACAGTTTGCAAATCCCACGCCGATCCATTTAACAATGGACCCATACCTTGTACTCAGTATGTCCCACAATGTAAAACTTTGCCCTTGTCATCCACTGTTCCAAGACTCTGTCTGACATGCAGTTCTCCTTGAGGTAGCCACCAGTGAACAATATGCATCATTCTTTTATATAAATTGATAACTTCCTCTGGCATCTCATAATGTTGGGCTCTCCCCCTACAAGTTCACTTTCATAAAGGCAGGATATAACAGATTGATGGTTGCTGCTGCTCTTGCCTGTGTAATGTTCCAGATGGCAGGAGATAAGTTAACTCTGTCTGTACACAACTCACAAGAAATCCTTCTCTACTTTGACTTTTTGGCATGCTAATAACAGGCCACTCTGTCATGCTACCTGTTGTATTAACCAATCCTTTGTAGAAAAGCTATGAAACTTCACTGATGCATGTCCCAACTTCTGCAAGGATGCACTCCATCAGCCCACCCTATGTACCTGGTCTAATTTTGGAGCTTCATCCTGCTTCTCCATTATCAGTTAGCATACACAGTCTTGAATTAGTTTCTTTATCCTTCAGTACTTCTGGCATACTGATAATTGTAGTATTCTACTAATATGATCTATTGTGTGCATCATCTGTTTTCCTTTTGCCTCTGGCAACTCAACTTTCAGCAATCTTATCTTCTTTTCCTGCCACTATATTTATGCCTCAAAATGTTGCAGCCTGGAGCCATACTTTTTCACTTCCTTATTTACTTACTCCCCTTCTTGCTTTAGTACCTGGACCCCTAGATGCATGGCCATCTGTGGGTTAATTGTATCTCAATCTACTGATGATTACTTTTAACTATCATTCCAGTTTAGTTCTTAACACCAAACAGCATTATTACTGCTCCATCCTTCATTGCTATAATTATTTTCTATACCCAAAACAGATCTGACTTTTCTTTTCAATGCACAAATGTATTCTTTTTATTCTGGCTTTATTCTTACTGCATTACACAATTTAGCCAGATCTGTAACCACTGTTCAGTCTCAGCTTCCATACAGGTTTTGTACTAAGTGAATGGAGAACAGCTATAGTAATTTCCCTGTGTTAGGGAGGACCTTCCAAAGACTCAGACAGTTACAGACCCATAAATCTGACCAGCCTCGTATACAAAGGAATGTTAAGACTTATCATGGAATTAATAAATCAGGACATAAGGAACTTAAAAATGCTTGACCCATCTCAGTTTGGATTCATCAAGGGCAGGTCATGCTTACTCAACCTGGTGGATTTTTTTGTTGAAAAGGTCACCAAAGCAATGGATGAAGACAAAATGGTACACACCGCATACTACAATCTGGCCAAAGCTTTTGACGTACTTCCCCACTCAGGCATAATCATAATAATACAGCTAAATAAACTGGGAATAAACCCTTATGTTACCAGCTGTATTGCCAACTGGCTCAGAGAAAGAATGCAGATAAAATAAGGGAAGTTACTTCCACAAAGAGACCAGTTACCAGTGGAGTCCACCAGGGTCCTGTACTTAGACCTTTCCTGTTTGGCATCTACTTTTCTGAAGGAAAAGCCAATACCAAAGGGCTCTGGTTGACTAAGTTTGCAGATGACTGCAGGCTAAGAGCAGTCACTGAATCCCAAATGACTTAGTCATCCTGCAGGAAGCTCAAATAAATAACTAGTGCCAAAATCATGGACTGAAACTAAATGCCAAAAATGCATTATTTTATCCTTTAGGAAGGCATCTACTCCATGGAACTACCATATTGGCAATATGCCCACAACATTGACACAGTTGTTCAGGATTTGGGAACTTATGTGGACAGTAACCTAACTTTTAATCAACATGTGTTTACTGTTCTAAGAAACTCATTCTACATCACATAGCTTGTAAACAAAGGGATTGTGTCTAGATCTAGGGACATCATTGTCTCCCTTTACTCAGCTCTTATTAGGTCAATCACTGAATGTAAGACCCCCTTTGGCATCTATCTGTCCAGACACATGCAACAATTGAAATGCTCATAGAGATACCTTACTAAAGGGATATAAGGCCTAAATAACATGACCTACATGGTTCGACTCAAAGCTCTGTCACTATAATCGGTATCCTACAGACTTCTAAGTGGCAAACTGCTTCTGGCATACAAGGTATCCTATGACCCATTACTGACAGATTTACTGCACATCAGCAAGTCAAATGGCGTCAGAAATACTTATACTAATGATCTAAATCTCCTCTGCAACAATGATAGAATGGTTTGGAGGACCAAGAATATTTCAAAGAGGATACCACTGCTGTAGAACAGATTCCCATCCACATTAAACAAAGTTCATCCCTGTCCATATTCAAGCTCAACTTAGATCTATGGATATTAAAAAGAAAATTTACCGCAGAACTGCCTCCTGTACTACTAATGGACAAAGACAGCTCTTAAATGCTTTATCTCAAGCTATAGGTCTCATCATGTTATCTATGGTACAATTCCAGTTATTCTCATTAGGGGTAACATATAATTATCGACCATGGGATGGGTAAGGCCAATCTATAACCACACAGGACAGGTTATTTCAAACTCAAAAAAGGGAAATTGGCTAGCCTTAAAATGACATGCAAGGGCAGCTAGCCTAGTATTTACCCATGATCCTACTCCTTTTTCTCTTGGTTTATTACGTCCCTCAAATTTCACATCTCCACATTCAACTTAACACCAAGAACAATAATAGTTTAATTATCACTGCCTTCACTATTGCTCACAAAAGACTTACTATAAACATGTTTTAATATAAAACCTTTCTTCCACTTTAACACATTCCCAGTGACCCCCAGCTAAGCATCAGTTATTAACTACACTCTGATTCATATAAACTCCTACATTCTCTTAGTAAACAGCCACTACTGAAGTAGATCAAAACTAAGATGCACTCTGGCATCAATGCTGAAAGAAAAACAATCTCTTTCTACAATATCTTGCTCACTGTGCATGATAAGCACATTGCTCACATCTCTACCTTCAGATGCTTGGATTGCAAGTCAGACGTTTATCACTGCATTAGTGATAATGTCATTATTTGAGATGCTTTAGTCTTAGAGTGAGAATAACACACAAGAAGAATAGCAAGGAGGTATGGAAGTGAAGCTCTCCATATGTCACCACAGGGGGACTTGCCCCTTATAAAAATGCATTTTTTTCTATTATGCTACAGTAGTCTGATTGCTGTACAACCATGTGTATGTGTGTGTCATGGATATGTATAATCAAGCTGTCCGTTTCATGCAGTATAGACCAGATGACTGGGGGTCTCAGAACAGTAGCAGATCCTTGAAATCCAGTAGAATGCATACAGGCTTCAGAAACAGACCATTATCATGTCAGATCATGCATGGTACTAATCATTAAAAACATTAATTGTGTGCCTCTGGACATAAACGCATGTATTGTTCTTCACAATGGTGTTTGGTATTTCTGGAAGTGTGGATTTGGATGTAACTGCATATGTGACATTGCCACCATTTGAAATGTGTTATCATTCATATCTTTCATTATAACACATCACTGATGTTCTCATGTATAATGGTCTGTAATATGCTCAAGTTCATTTCCTGCATGCGTACTAGGCTAATGACCACAAAGGCCCTTAAAAGCCCACCCATACAATCCAAGTGTGACTCAAAAATTTGATTTACAGGGGATGTTTCAAAGACTGCCTCTATCCATCAGAGACATAGGAGCCAGACCAGGAGTGACTTTCTGATTACCCATCCATTGGTCCAAGTTGCTCTTAAATAGGAATATTGAAGATCTCCAATTCACATGGATGGGGAGCCTGTTCCACAGGATGGGAAGTCTCTGAGAAACAAATCTGTTTCTCCAACATGTCCTATTTAATCTGCAAGCAAAATTTAGGTATTTAAATCTAGTAGTTCTGATGCTGTTTGTTTTGCGGACTTGCAAAAGATTCATCAAACAGGATGCAGGGATGGGTTGTATGCCAGGCAAAGATCACCTCTCAGAAGTCTGCATGATACTGAGAAAAGAGACAGGGCTTTGAGGTGATCTATGTAGGACATTGTGTTTGCTCTCTGAATTCTTTTTGGAAAGAACATTTGTGGACTTTTCAATTGTTGTATGTGTTTGGTCAAAGGGCATTATACACTATGATGGGCCCAATGAGGTACAAGTACAGTGGTATGATGGCCTCTCTGGACCTGAATGCTATGACCTTGCTTATAAGCTCAGCAGCAAAGAAGGGTTTTCTTACTAAGTTAGACACACGTTGGTCAATGCCTAGGTTACTATCTATATAAGTTCCCAGATCTCTGACTAATGAATCAACCTTTAAGGGTATTTTATTAATGACATAGTTACCTGGGGTGGCAGACTTCACAAATGGTACTATAATGGAATTCTTGGTATTGAGTTTTAAGTCATGGCTTTGGCAACAAGCATTTGTCTATATTAGACCTTCCTGAAGGGTGTTCTTATCTTGAAGGGATTCAATGACTGTTCCCAGTATGCAATACTCTGTGAACTTGGTTAGGCAGAGGCCTTTACTGATGGCTTTGACATCTGAGAAGTAGATGCCAAAGAGGAGAGGGCCTAGCACAGAGTCCTGAGGGTCTCCATTGATGACTGTCCTTTTTCTGGAGGTGTCCACACCAATATTAGCCTCCTGGGTGGTGAGTCAGCTAACTATCCAGTGTATTACAAAGAGGTTTATACCTAGTTCTGTAAGTTTATTGACAATGCCCAAGTAGAGTACTGTATCAAATGCCTTAGCCAAATCTAGGTAGGCAGTATGCAACATTTTCACCTCATCCATTTTCCCTCATCCATATGCCAGATGATTTACCTGCATTCTACAGTTGAAGGTTCATGTGATTTCACAATCTAGCTGGTCTCTCTGGGATGATAACCTGTGTGAATTTCTTTGCCTTTGGCAGGGATACTACCAGTTCTGTGGAGATTTGTGTTACGTAAATTGGATTTCCTATGATGGAGAGTACTGAATAGTGATTGTTTTCTCCTTTCCTTTACTGATGATTTCAGTAAAATAAGCAGTACTTGAACTAGGTGCTTTACCATTGATTTTGGTCCTGGTTAGTGCAGATGTTTTGACATTTGTGGAAATGACTTACATCCTCTACACCTCATGGTCACATTCCATACATACAAAAGCAGCATGTATTATTTGAGTAGTTTTCTCTGCACTACAGATAGAGATCATAAGTATAACTATGGAAGGCTATCGCTGGTCCATAAGGTTGTATATCCTGGATGTGTATGAGGAAGTGTGGTACACTCCATGTTTTTTGCCATGTAGAGAGGAGATTATGTCTCTCACTGTCAATCAGGTGCGGCCAAGGGCTTAAGACAGAAGGTCCGTGTAGATGTATATGCATTTTCCTCAGTCACTTTTCACATGCCACACTCATTGTCCACAAATGCAGTACTGTCTGGTTGTATTTGTTAGGTTCAGCATTTTGTTTCTTCTGTGCTACGTACAGCTGCAGCATCCAAAACTAGTCTTCATCACGGTGAGTATCAACAACAAAACCAACAAAACCTATATCCTTCTGCACATGATGTCCTTTCAATGGCATGATTGTCCACTAGTCTGCATGGAGCTGAGGAGTGCTGATCTCTGAAACAGTTAGCTCAGTTGCATTTTTTACATGTAATGTAAAGCAGGAATCACTAGGATCTATTTATGCTCTGGAGGCTTTGTGCAGTAGAAAGGGTTTAGAAGTTGGGTCAAATATCCTAATGATTTAGAAGAATCTGCTTCCACAAGCTTACAGACACAACAGAAATTATCTACTTTATGGTGCCTTCCCAACAACTAGGAAAAAGATGTGTGCACAAAATAGTTTGCTTACTTTGCATGATAGGAAACTTGCTAAATCCTCACCCCCACAATTGGTAATCTTTCTTTGTCTGTGAATGAAACTGGACATAGCAGTATCACTACAGACTCATCATCGGAAACATGCTGTGATGTTAGTTTAACTTCTTGAGACCTGGCAAACTGTAAATACTTTGTTTTATGAATCCCATTTTCTTACAACATAATTTGCATTTTATATATTTATTCCTTTTTAAGCAGATAAGAGCAACTAGGTGTAACTGCCTCGTTTACAAGGGTGCCCTGGTAGGGAGTTTCATTCTAATTAATGACTTGCAGAGAGTCTGACAGTAACCAACGTAAGAGTGGATAAAACAAATCCATTTGTGTAGAACAAAACTCCTCAATATCTCACAGCTTTGGGTATTACTTAAGTCAGGCAATCTTAAATTCTTTGCTGTCTTGACAGCATCATTAAAACATGGAGATGCCCTTGAAATTTATTCCCAGTAAAAGTATCTGGTTTATATTTAAGAAAAGGAGTTTTATAAAGATGTAATCCCCCAAGCATGTAAGGAAAGTACATTTATTTTATGACATGTGTGAAGCAGTATTGAGAGGCCAGAAACATTAACCTATATACTCTGTGTATAGAAGGGTGCTCTGGGCATATTGGTAATTTACTTAGCTGTGCCTTTAGTAGTGTGGATTATATAAATCTTAATACTTCAGTTGTTTATGCAGAAAATCTAGAGTAAAAGAAAACTTTTGTATTTGCTGTTCATCTCTTTAAGGAGTGTATTTTATTTGGCTTTAATACATGGATTTACATGGGTTTCAGCTTTCAACAGGGGTAAAAGGATTAAGCAGCTCCGTGAAATGGTTTCAAGTCTACCACATGCTGATCTATAGAAAACAAGATTACACAAAAAGCAGGACTATAATGCACTGAATGCTCTGTTAACTAAAGTGCAGTGTGTGCAGATGCAGGTATTTGTGAAATGTCTGAATGTGTAACATCAGTAATCCTGTCACACAACACATTATCAGTTCCACAAACTGCTTTGAAAGTTTGAATAATGTGTTTTTTTTAAAGCTAAAAGAACCTGCAAATATCCACTGTTCTGAAATAAAAAAAAAATATTTATATTGTTCAAGGATCAGCAGTCCCAGAAAAAAAAACAAAAAAAAAACCAGAGAGGACCATATTTGGTATTTTGCCCAAAGAATAGCATAGACAGCAATTAGGGGATGGCTTATCAATATTGCATTTTGGCAGAAATGTTTAATTAAGTATTCACAGCCAGTCATGTCTTTTACAATGTATGAAGTAACTTTCTGTTGTACTGACTTATAGAATATTAGCACAGTGGAGACACACTCAACATAACAAGCTATGTATTCTTTGCACATATAATCAGAACTTTAGGATTCCATTTTTATTTATTTTTTTGCAAATTTGCAAGTATTGCAAACGGAAGATGCTTAGAGATTGTGACTGTTCTGATTTTTTGTTGTCACCGTTTATAGTCACAAAAGGCACTGCAGCTGTATTAGTTACTAGAATATGCATGCAAAGGAAAATACAACTGTTTATGTCTCGTGTTATTTATGTTTTTGTCTAATTTATTTCTCTAAAGCCTATTCACCGAGAGAATTTTTAATTAATTTGCTTTCTTTATTGTATATGTTTACTGAATATTTATGAATTCTGCTGGTGGAAGAATTTATATAAAATGACAGTGATCTTGGGACTATGGCGTTTCAACTGCTCTGTGCTACTTCAGAAGGCAAGAAGGCTACATACCTCTCAACTCTACAGATTTTCTCAGCATGACCAGATTTTGACCTCATATTTTTGATCTGTTTTTCATAAAATTGTGGTTTTCTGGCAAATTAGAGTAAACAATTAAAGACTGAAGCCCAAAAATAATGACAGACATTTGAGTTTCAGACTTCATATCCTTCAGAAAAAATTGTGCTATTACTCTTTCAATTTTCTAAGTTTGTAAGAGAAGATTTAAAAACTGTCCCTATTTTTGGGCCTTTGACCTATTTTTATTTATGGCTTTGTCCAGATGTCTTGCTCTAAGAGGTTGAGAGGTATGAGAAGGCATAACTTATTAATGTGGCACACTTTTTTAAGGCCACATAAGACTTGAAGTTGCAGATGTAGTATAATTAGTTTTTCTTTTATTGACATCTATGAAACTGCTCTATCAAAACACCAGTTCACTGGATTTCCCATTCAGCAACAATTTCTTTCATGCTTGCCCAAATCTTTCTGGTACCTCACCTGGAAAAAACAGGGTCAACAACACTTAGGCAGATTTCATGATTACCAGAACACAATTCTGCTCATTGTCTGGATTTCTTTAGATATCGTAACTTATAAATCACCAAATTCCAACTCAGCAAGACTTAACTCATTGTGTTGAACTCATTAGGAACTCAACCAAACAAAAAATGTAACAGTAGGTGTTTTTTTTTTCTTTTTTCAGGAAGCATACCTCCCTGCATACCACTTGGGGAGGCAAGTCTCCATACCCCCCAGCTTAAATATACAAGCAGATAGAGGTATAGCTGGCTATTCTGGTGTTTGGTAACATCCACCTATTTAATGTGATCCTCATCTTTAAGTTGAGAAGAAAAAAACTATTGAAAAAAAGGCCTGTTACCTGATCTGGCTTTAAGAATCTAAGGAGCTAGCCAGCTCTTTTCCTCCATATCATAGTCTGATTTGAACAGCAAAAAAAAAACTGTAAAAAAATAGCTTACTGCATCAGAGCACTTCAGCTCTGATGACCAGTGGAATCCTGGCATTAATACTGCTAGTAACACACTCAAATGTCAGTAACGCACTTACAACTGATCAGTATCTGTCGATAGCATTGCCCTTAACATTTTATTCCCAAAGAGGTGCCCCCTTGTTCCATTCTAGCCATGCCACTGCCAATCAGCTTCATGATTACATAACACTGACAAAAGGAGAAATTTGCAAAACAAGAGAAATAATTGTCAGTGTATAGCTAGAAAACACATGGACAGTGATTGGGGAGTTTAACATCCGGGAATTGAACTCAATCATAAGCAATATCATCCACTTTTCACTTGATAAAATGTAAGGAATCCCTGTAGATATGAAATTTTACAAGATTCCTTGTAAGTGAGGTGAGACTGACACAATATTTTCCTTATTTCTCAGCAGAAGGATAGGATGCTGATATCGTGAAATCAGTTTTTGGCCTTCTCCTTTAATACTGAGTTATCATCCTTGTTTTCTGCTTAACCAACTCTGTTAAGGGTCAGACTGCAGCAGATACCTATGTATATATACCTCTTGAAATGAGAGATAACAATAGAGTGTGACAATAGTTTCCATTATGGCTAGACCTTGCATGGCCAAAACATGTCTTCTGCCTTGGGCACATAAGACTGACCACATCTGCCTAGCTTTTTCCTACCTCACAGCTTAGCATTCCTTCTGAGCTCTGGCCTCTGCCTGAGCTCAGTGAAGGACTCCTCTGTATGCCCTCTTCCCTCTAGTATATGTATGCCTATTCTCAATGCCTGTGCCACCAAGCTTCCAAGGAACTAACAGAATATGGGTAACCTGGGCCATAGGGAGAAGGGCTTCCTCCCTCTATGCTACAGGTGCAGACAGAGCATCATCCTTTTAATTCAGTAGAAAGTTTGAGTCCCCATTTTCCTCCACAATGATACATGATGAATTCCATTTATACCACAGAAAGATTATGCAGCTTTCATGTCTACCAAAGAACAATCTTTCTCATTTTCTGGGTTTCTTCAGAAGGCTTCTTATATGACTCCCAGGATTTCATCTTAATGAAGATTTAACTCACCAAGTTCAACTTAGTAGAAACTTATGCAAACCAAAAACATAATAGTAACTATTTTTTTGCAGGGACAATCCCCCCCCACACACACACAGAAACACATAGGAGGTAAACCCCCATACTCACAAAGAAAGGGCAGATGTTTATGTACTATAAGCTGTCTGTCTAAGGATAAGAAGTATGGCATGATTATCATACAGAGCCAAAGCAGTAGTGTACGAGAGGCCATGCATTTACTAAAACAGATTTCTGTAAATCATACTACAGTAAATTTGATAGAAAATGTTTGGAAATAGAAATTATACAGTCGTACAGAAACATCTGTTGCAGCAGATTGTTACAGAGAGGACTCAGCATAGTCAGACGATAGTAAGAGTAATGCTAGTATTGTTATGCTATCATAATAAAGGAATAGTGAACAGAATATGTTAACTGGACAAGAGTTTAGTTTCAGCAGAATTAACCAGAAATTCTTAGGTGTTTTCTTGGGTGAAGTAAGGTGGTATTATGTGGTAATGCAATATTCATGGTATGTTAAAAATGGTCTGTGTAAAGAAGTTCAAGTGGAAACAGATGACAAAGCCTTGCTGAGTATACTCATAAAGTCATTATGCAAGGTTTTTCTAATATTTCAGAATATATTACTTACTCTGCAGAAGTACAATTTTAGTATAAAATATAGACCAGACAGAAAGCTACACATGGTAACCAATATGAGATGTATTTATATACCATAGCAGCATGAACAGTTCCTGGAAGAAGTAATAGAGATTCTTTGACAATTCCATAGATGCTACTGGCAGCAGAAACATAAAATATTGCATTGACTTGAAAATGCAGTTTTTGAAGAAATGTACAGCAGAGGTAGCCTGATCAGAAATTATCAATAAAGAAAATTATTCTGGAGTTATTCCTAATTGCTATGAGCTGGGGTTTGTTATTTTATTTATTTATTTTTTCTAGTATCACAGAATATGGATAAAATCTCAACTACATGTTATAGCTCTTCAGTGCATTTGAGATGCAGATCTAATAATTATATTCACATTCTGCAACTCTACGTAAACATTAGAAGATGATGTATTATAGTAATTAACTACATGTAGAAGTGCTGATTCTTTCTGAATACTTTTCTCATTCCTGTTGTCCTTTCAAGAATGAAACAAGGTGTCATCAAGTCTTAATGTTCAGAACTAACAAAATAATAGTTTTCAATTAGTCAATACAACAAAAAATGGAAACAATACATAAATCACCTCAGGGAATATTAGGGTGCAAAAAAAGCAAGTCATGTAATGTACTGGTCATAAATGTTGATATAAATATACAAAATAGTGCAGAGTTGTCTGATACGCGATTCATATCAAAGTAGTCCAGAAGAAGAATAAATAATAGCATAAGCAGTACTAAGATATACAGGGAGTAGGGTGGGCACAGACTTCAGATTCAAGGAAACCGTGCAATTTAAATGTGTAGATTATTATTTCAAGTATCCTGAAATAGTCTGTTGGACAGGCGCAGATACAAGTGTGAGTAGTGTATTAAAGTCTACATTATTAAAACAGGTAATACCTGCTCTAAGTATATATAATTACAGTATGCAGTACAAATGTTACTAGTTGTAAATATTTTATGGATAAGTGCAAATTCAAGTGTATAATGTACAGTTCCACTCTTTGCAGTCCAATGTACAAGTGATCAGAAATAGCCGAGCAGTCACAAATCTCATGTAAAAGGGCTACTGTAGGATAGCTTTGCGGATTGTCATTACACAGATGCAGAACAGATGAATGATCACCGCAGAGATTGAGTCTTTCTCCAGCTCATATTAATGAGCTGCAAGATAAACAGATTGCCTACTGCAACTATAGTATAAAAGCCTGAAAATCCATTACGGAGTAAAGTAAATGCAAAAAATAAATCAAAAGAAAAAAATAAATATACACTGTTGTAGTAAAAACTGTAGGACAGTACCAGATTTTACAGTCTGGCAAATAAAAAGGTATGCAACATGAAGCTTATGTATTTGTTCAAACAGTAGAACAAAGGTCCTCTTTTATGGGGAAGATAGAAATAGGGTTGCCACCTTTTCAAATGGCCATAGTGGGACATTTTCGGGACACACATCAGATTTTAGGCCGACACAAACCCACGGTCAGTACAAAGGACAGAACTTTACTTTTTTGCCTAAATAAAAGCTTATTCTTGTAGGAGTTTAGTTGCTTATCCTGTTTCTTGTAACATTTAGGTATTTTAGATACAGAAATAACTATTTTATGCAACTATTACATAAAATATGGGACATAATTATGTCCTACAATCTCAGGACATTTGCCATTTTTAATATTTTTGGTCAGGACACAACCGCCCAAAGAGGGACTGTCCCTAGCAAAGTGGGACAGGTGGTAACCCTAGATAGAAAGCTGTATCAAAGCAATCTCAGACATTTGTATAAACCCTTATGGCAAAGTTTTGCAAATAAAAGTGACTAGTAAGGAAACTAAATACTAAGAGAACTGTCACAGTTTAAGAGTTGAAGTGAGAGGCTTCTGTTGTCTTTAAATAATGTTGCAATGCAGCAAGCAATGGCCCAGAAGGAAGACCCAGAGCTATGATAGATGAGCCGTATTAAATAGTCAGGGTTGTGAAGACCACTGAAGAAACCAGATAGATACACAAATAGTTCACAGGCTGATCACAATACTAAGGACTGGAAATTCCATTTATTGAACTGTTACTTCTTTACTGAACTTAATTATTTTTAAGTAGCTAATGCCATATATATTTAATATGAACTATGTGTAATTTATAGACTAATAAAGGACATAACGTAAGACTGTATACATCTTTATATCTTTAAATATACTAATGCTAGGCTATGTGAAGTATCTTTGTTCTTTACGGAGCACAATGATGAACAGCAATATGTTACAGCCTCAGTCAAATGGTCTGTAAACCTGCTAAGGCTCAGGTTCTCAGACTTTGCCAAGATGAGCCACTCCTGAGACATGGAAAAGTCCAAGTATAACTGTAAGATGCCAAACCTGTCTTTTGGCCGCCTGTTACAAAAAATATACATAGACTTCACCTTAGTAAAAATAGCAACTTGGAAAAGCAAAAGCACTTATTTGCAAGACTACACACACACACACACACACACACACACACACACACACACACACACACACACACACACACACGTGCATGCGCGGGCACACACACAAACTCACGCACACACACACACACACACACACACACACACACACACACACACACACACACACACACATGGTACACATATTTGTAGACTATCATAATTCTGCATTTAGGCTGGTCTTGCATTAGAAATTATGCATGCTCAGACATGTTTTGCCCCCCCAAGAAAGGCGCACCATTGGAGAAACACCATACTACTAAACTAAATCCATCTGTCAGTAATGGCTCCCAGGCTGAGCTCATCTAAAGCGATATGACTTGCTTAGTAAAACTTGCTCCTAATTCATCCTTCATTGTACATTGCCATTCATCTCTCACATTCTAATGACTGTGATAGAGAGTCACTAAATTTCAGTACTGTACAACACGGAAGATGTTTAAAAGCAATGGCCTGATTTCTGGTGGGGCTATATTATATTGTTAAGAATACTGTCTTGCAAACAAATATTACTGCAAGTGCTCCAACAGATGTTAAAAGAGCCTTATCACATTTCAGTTCATGTACTTATTATACTCAGTAGTATTCAGCTCTTTTACACATAAAGGCCTGACTTTGACACAGATGACTTGCGTCTGAGGAATTGCTTGTAATCTTCTGGAGACGGGTGGAGTTGAAGAAAAGAAGAGTGATAAGGCTTAGCTTGCTTTCTTCCCTCCTCCGAGGGAGGGGGGAAGGGTGGGGTAGTACTAGAAAGGCAGGCCATTACCATGTTTGCTCTGGTGAAAGTGGAAACCTCACAGAGGTAGTCAGAGGTTGACCTAGTGCATGGATGGGGTTTAGGTAGGGTATGCATCGCTGTGGAGGTGAGGCAATCCCCTCACATACCCCAGTGTATCCCTTACATTTAAGGCTATGGTATGTCAGTATGTCAAGCAATTAAGGCTTAAGATAAATATCCTCTTTTGCCTCAGAAATATTAATACTGTTTGAATGTGACTCTTGTAGCTAGTATGTCAACCACTTTTCATGCCTAAAACTGAGGAAGATTGTGAATATCTTGTCTCATTCTTGCAAGCTCTCAGTTAGGATTCCACAGAGCTCAGTGTTCAGTCCTTTACTCTTTAGTCTATTCAACAGTCAGCTCTTTATGGATCTGTCTGAAACTTGTACACTCTTTTTATGTGGATGAACTATTGTAGGTGAATGCCAGTCTTCTGAGGAAATCTAAAAGAAATGTTAGCATGACTTTAGTTTGCCATCGTCTGTACAACCAAGGTTATAATATTTACAACTTTAAGAATGATCACTAAAGTTGTGCCTGACTGGACTGTGATCAGATTGAAAGGTGCTGCGCTTGACAGGATACCTGAGTATTTGGCTTGACCCAGGTATAAACAAAGAATTTTACCTACAGGTAGTCAGAAGCAAAATCAACAAGCAACTCAAGTTATGTTAAAAGATCTGCAGAAACCACTGTCATGAGCCACATAAGGCATTTGGGACTGGAGTTCTTAAGTTACAGCTAACTAGGACCTCCCACTGCTGGTCACTGTGTCAGTCAACAATGCAGAAGCCCTACAAATCTTGGAAATACAATTTGTTTGTGTCTTTCGGCTTTTCCCGGTTAGGGGTCGCCACAGCGAAACTCCGGTCCGCTAATGATTGGCAGTAGATTTTTACGTGCCGAGTTGTCATCCCTGATGCACAACCTTCAACAAAGGAAATCTTGGAAATACAATATGTAAATAAAATATATAGTTTCATGTTTTTACCTTATGGACAGGCATTATCACAAAACACTAATATGTTCTGACTAACTGTCTGTCACTGAAAAGACACCAGTAGCTTTGTATGTCAGAGTAAGTTTTCCCTTTACATTCATGCTTTGTGTAAAGAAGGAATACTAAAATCCAACCATTATGCACAGAAGACCTCAACCACAGCTCACCTTCAGGAAATAGGCCTTTTCTGCTTTTAAATCAACCACCTGTTTTCCTCCAACCCCCACTGATGCTTCAGAGTTACAGTGTTGTACAACAAAGTTGTACAATGAGTTTCATAAGTATGCCAAGAATTGAGTAGAGGGGCTTTCTTCGTATTACTTGACACAGTACCCAATGACTCCTCTTTCTTTTTCCTTATTCCTATAAGCATGCATCTGTTAAGATATTTATGAAGTAGGCAAATCTTGAACGGCTATTGTCAGGCCTCTAACATTGCATGTAACACTCTGATAATTGTTTCAGCCCCTATACGTAAATGAAAGTTGCTTGTGATGTTTGCTGTTATGTACAGCTTTATCTCATCATGGAATCTCTACCTTTTAAGTAAGAGTTGTATACTGTTTTTTCTTTAACATAGTACTTTGCTAATAAACTTGTAAAATAAATTATGAATCCTATACATACAAACAAAATATTAGTTGCTTGATTAACTGTATAAACATTATGAACAAATACATGACACTATCTTGCTTTGCCTCACACCTTGATCATGAATACATCAGTTCATCTACTCTATTATCAAACAAAAATTTAATAATTTTGTCTTGGTGGAGGCTACCTTCTAAATATCCAAACTATTTTACTTTTTCTCCTTACACATGAAACTTCAGGAAAATAAAATTGAATATCTTCAATGCTGGTAACAGTTACCATTAAAGGTCAGGTGACCACTGGTCATCACCCTTATCTGACTAAGATTTTTGGCTTGCACACACTATACTGGGTCCATAAAGTGGATACATGCATCTGAAACAAATGACCTGTTTAGGGTGCTAATGCATTCTTTGATACCTGGACTGCCTCCACAAATCCTTGTCTGTGGCACTGCGCTCCTGCCCACTATTGAGGAATTACCTCAGGTAATGAAACTCTCAGCCACTGCCCCTCCCATTCTTGGATAGTTAAGCTAACCTAGGCCACTCAGTTCTATTCTTTGAGCAGACTACTCCAGGGTCTGTAGTCAGGCATCCAGCATTCTGTGGGCCGCAGCTAGCCTTGATTCCTAATATTTAATTAAATTAATGATTTTGGTATTTTACATAATTTTCTAGCATCTGTTTATTTACATATATTGTTATAGTGCAGTGCTTCTAGTCCAGTAAATGTCAGCCATATTAAAATAATATCTCAGCACTATACCTTGCCTTCTTTCTTGAATGGTCTGCATATCTCTCAACCTCTTGGAGCAAGAAATCTGGAAAAAGCTACAAATAATGGGGGTGGGGCCCAAAAATAAGGACACTTTTTAACTATTGCTCTTACAAACTTAGAAAATTGATAGAATAACAGGTTTTGCTTTAGCATAATTTTCTGAAAGATATGAAGTTTGAAACTCAGTTGTTGATTTGCCAGTGATTTACCAGAAAACCACAATTTTATGAGAAATAGACAGAAAATATGAGCCAAAATCTGGACAGTGAGAGGTATGAGTCTGTCTTACTTGAATGCAAAACACTCATATCTACTGCTTAGATAATGTACAGCAGAAACTACAGGCCCACATGAGCAATTTTAGAGTTTAACTCCTAGTGTTTCATCTGCATGCCCAGTATTATTAAATGTCAGTTACATTATTTGTTGAGTCTTTCAATGAATTTGTAACAAGTCTTAAAGATTTTATTCTTTTACTGACTTTTATGATTTGCCCTCATTTCAGCATGATTTTGTTACTTACCATGTTTACATTTGTTTGCTTTGGTGTAACTAGCCACTTTTGTTTTGGATAACCATATGAAGATAGCAGAGTTTCTTTACCAAGCCTTCTGACAAAGTTTGTCATTTCTGATATTTGTTTTGTGTCTTTTGGCTTTTCCCGGTTAGGGGTTGCCACAGTGGAACTCCAGTCCGCTAATGATTGGCAGTCGATTTTTACGTACCGACTTGCCAAGCCTGATTCACAACCTTCAACGAAGGTACGCCCATTCACGCATGTCTCCCCGCAGAAGATGCTCTAGCTGAGAAATGAACTTACTGTGAGGTGACAACGCTACTTTGTCATTTCTGATATGAAACCTTTAATATGTTAGATTTTAGTAAGTGTAGGTTATTGGAAGAGGCAGTCTCTTTCATAAACATTTGATTGTTAATGCATTCCATTCCCAACACAACTGGTGATCTCAGATGCCATTTTCTTATTATCTTCCTGCATCATTTCATTCACATGAAAGATAACAACATTATTTTTGCAGAAACTAATGTGTTTGTACCGCATACAATCCCTTAAGGGAAACTGTCTAAATAAATACTGAATTTGATATTTTTGGACACCATGAAATTGTTTTTCCAATAATAATATTCCTTTCTGTATTATCTTCTTGTGACTTTCTCTTGGTTTGTTGAAAATATGATTTTTGACTTTCTGCTCCATACCATCTGGCATCACCCTATAAGGTTAGATTAGCTCTTTTAGGACTACTATATTTTGCCTAACATGCTTGTCTGCTTCCCTTCAAAAGTTAGCCTAATAGTTCAGCAATTTATTTTCACAATATCTTTGGGAAAAGAATCTGAGGTCATTCGAGGAACTCGTTATCCTTAAAAGTTGATTTTGGGTTTCACTTTTTTTTCTCACATTCACTATTCAAGATGTTTTCATTTCAAAGTTTACTTTGCTTGGGACTGTATTTTTTATTTTATAGGTTATTATTTCATGAATTTGCTGATGATCTCAGTTAATTTTGTGACTGCATATTTCACTCTGTACATTTAGCCCTGGAACATTATATTAATTTCTGTTGTACATTCCACTAATGCTTAAACAAAATTCAACATTTAAATTCATGTTTTAATCAGTTATACTTGTCAGCAACTTCTAACCTTCATGTCTCTGCCAGTACTGGGTGGTATACAAATTACTCAAAGTTCCTGCTTTCTGTTTTAACTACTTTGCATACTATATTTCCTAGCACTGTTCAGTAACTTTTACAATGTCTTTTACGGTTATGAGACCTAATATAATGTCACTACAATCTCCAGTCTTCAAGCTGATTGCCACTTTAACAACATTTGTCTAAGCTATGGCAAATTAAGCTCCCATTTTTTTAATTCATTGTAATACTAATCTGTTTTATTCTTGCTGGACACTGTTTCCTAGACAGGCTACATTACACATCAATGTATTAAATGCAATCATTTGTACAGGTTTTATAGATAGCTTTATCATTATCATTAGGTTTTCTGCAAGTTCTGTTTATTTTTGCATGGAGGTAATTTTCAACTGGTTTATTTATACCTATTCGTTTAGAGGGGCACCATTAAACTCATAATTTGTTTTTCTCATTTGTTTCATAGTCAGAACAATGTTTCCTCTTTCTGAAGCCTGCAAGTTAGTTGTAGTACTTCTGTAGAATGTTTAGGTGTAAGCAAGTTAATAAATTAGATTGTCTTTATTAATAACATTACAAAGACTGTGACTGGACATGTATTTATTTTTTGCCTGTAATTTATTTATGTGATGCAATGAAGAAATTCTTAAGATAAATAAAAAATTAAAAGGGACCTGGTCAAACTGCTGACATGAAAAATGTGAAATATAGGATTTAATATGAAAACAAGTAAGCATATAATTAGTGGATGCAAGACTTTAGACGGTTACACAATACAAGGATGAAGTACTAGACATTATAAGAAATGGAAATAATGAGCTGGGAGTAATCACATATGATGATCTTATGATTATGGAAAATGCCCTAAAATATATGAGCAGAGTTAGCGTGTGCTAGGATACATAATAAGAATCATTAGAAAGAGAAAGTTATAACTATTGTAGGGTCTATATTATATCATCGATAGTACAGAATGTTGGCAACCTTTACATCGACACATATGTGTCGAAAGTGGACTTCAGCGAACGGCCTAATCATCGATTTCTTTCCATGGGAAAGAAATCGGTTGGCCGTTGTTTTAAATCTACCCTTTTCCCCACTGTAGTGCAATCTCGGAGTTAGTATATTTAGGTAGGGTGTGTGTGTGGGCAGGCACAGCCCCCCACATTGGGGGGTGTGGGGGGCAAAGCCCCCTCACTTCATAGCGTTTGTTATAGTGTGTCATTCATATTTGGCCTACTGATTTCTTTCCCTTGGAAAGAAATCGATGATGTGGCTGTTTGCTGAAGTGGACGTTCGACATATATGTGTAGATGAAAAGGTTGTTGACATTCTGTATGCTCGAGGATATAATATAGACCCCTATTGTACAGGTAATTGATGACATCTAATGGTGAATATTCTACAAGACTCCAGAATTTTACCTATAAAAAAGATAAATTCTGTATATATAGTTCAAAGAATGGTAACAGTGATGTCCCAATGCCAAAAGCAAGTGGCAGAATGTGGTGCTTCCGTAAATATTACTTGTGGCACAATGTAGGACCTCAGTAAATATTACCTGTGGTACAATGTGGGATTTCAGTAAATATTACCTGTAGCACAATATGGGGCCTCAGTAAATATTACCTATAGCATAATATTGGGCCTCTGTAAATATTACTTGTAAGAGAGAGAAAGAATGCCTGTAGCTATAACCTAAACTCTGAAATATCTCCAGCACATGAGAAAATGCAGTATGCCAACAGTATCTTTCAGATTTATTTATTTATTTATTTATTTCTACTTTGTTAACTGAAGAGTTGAACTGGTCCTCGGACCCTTTTCAGCCAAGACCTGGTCCACAATGCCAAAGACAATTACAAGTAAGAAAAGGACTTAGGAATACGAAAACAATTACTGCCATTAAAGCTTTTGACAAAGATTGCACATACAATACACAGCTGTGGAGTGACAGTTAATAATTAAAGCATTAAGCAACATCTGCAAGAAAGCATACATTATTAATGCTAAAATATACAATACTAATTTCATTCTGAATACATAATTGTATGTAAGTATATTGCACAGCTCACAGTGCTGTAAAATACTAATACAGTGTAATGGATTAGGAATCAGCTTGTGAATGTTGTGTGGCTGTACAAGCAAAAAAAATATGGAGAGGGAATAATTATATTAGTATCACTATTGCTGTCCTATGGTAGTGTCAAATGGACTAAACCTGCAAATTTTGGAATAGAAGAACCATTACAGTAGAGCCTAAAAATTAATATATCATTGTGCTACTCCATGTCTCTATAGCATTTACATTTATTTTCTTGGAATAGATGGTCTTGAGTGTTTTCTTGAAAGTCAGTATTTGGTCTGTTTTCCTAATAGTTTCTGTGACGTTGTTCCAAACAGCTGGAAGTATGAGTGGAGGCCTTCTTAACTGAATACTGTCATTATTTTGAAAATAACAGATTTGGTTTCAAACCTGCAGCCTGCTGAGGATTAGCAAGCAGTAGACATCATTTAATATTTTGTAAATGAGTGCACTAAGCAATACAGTAGTCCTGGCTGTAACAGGTAGCCAGTTGTTTCAGGTGAGAGTAGTAGTACAGTGATGTTGATGCTTGTGAGCTAGATCTATGAATGTAAGTAATTTATTCGCAGCTGAATGAATGAGTAAAATATTGTGTATTAAAAGAACTGCAGCTAAAGAAAGGAGGCAGTACTTCAGTCTTGGGAGGAGTATATTTATGACAATGGCTTACCTAGCCTCAGTTTTCAACAAGTTTGATATTTTTGTATGACAGTCAATGCTTTCCTGGCCTGAGCTTCTATGTGTTGGTCAGGTGATTGGTTTTGGTCTAAGGTTTGTCCTAGGTACTTCTGTCTATAGTGATGGCAAGAGAGGTACTAAAGATAGGGATGCTACTTGGTTTTCTAGAGGCACTAAATAGGATCACTGTGTTTTTATTTTTGCAAAGCCAGTTCTGTACAGATTCAAACTCCTTCTGAAGTTCCCTGTTCATATTGGATGACATTTTGTTAGAACTGGTCAGGACAATATCCTCTGCGTACAACATGCAGTTAATCTGAGGCAGAACCCAATGTAGACCATTAATGTACAGTGAGGATACAAAAGGATTTAGGATTAAACATTGAGGGAACCTCATGTTAGGTTCTTTGGTTGAGTCGGATTGCAAGATCTAGTCAGTCAAAATATTCTGTTTTTAAGATATTATTCACCCCACTGTATCACTTCTGTGGAGAAACCTGTTTTTGCCAGTTCATGCAGAAACACTGCACAGTCAACAGTTTCAAAAGCCTTCTTTAGATCTAAAAAGGGGTCTATATCATATTATCAAAGAGGAATTACAGCGAATGCCTCTTTGTCAACACAGCAAGAGCAAACAGTGAATTACAGGAACAGCCGAATCAGCAATTGTTTCCCTAGGGAAAAAAATCGCTTGGCTATCCAGTGTAAATTTGCCCCTTTCCCCACTGTAGTGGGATCTTGGAGTTGGTATATTTAGTTAGGGGGTGTGGGGGGCAAAGCCCGGACATTGTAGGGTGTGGGGGGCAAGCCCCCCACTTTGAATTATTTTTAGTGATATGTCGTTTTTGGCTGGATCAGTGATTTTTATCCCTAGGAAAAAAAATTGTTGATTCGGCCATTTACATAATTCATGGTTCACTCTTGTTGTGTTGATAAAGAGGCATTCACTGTAATATCTCTTTGGTAATTTAATATAGACCCCTAAAAAGAAAGCTCCTGTAACTTTACCTTGCCCAGTGTTTGTAAAGATGTGATCTGTCAGCAAATATATAGCTGTTAAGAGTGTTAAAGTCAGAATGGAAATTGAATTTGTTATCTGTGAGGATGCTGTAGTTTAGTAAGTCTTCAAGAATTCAAACAGTATTTTTTCCAGAATTTTAGGTACTGAATAGATGTTGGCAATAAGGTGAAAGTCATTTGCAGAGACAGGGAAGGAAATTTAGCTAGGTGAATAATCAAGGCATGTTTATAGCTATGAGAGGAGTTTTTTATAAGTAATGGACTAAAAACATGTGTCAGAGGCATACTAAGAGCACGTCTAGTTAATTTTAGAAACTTTGAGGCGCAAAGTGTGAAATTTAGGGTTGTAGCATTTGCTCAAGTTTTCAAGCAGTACTTGTATATCTTTTGGCAATGGCTTTGAAATAGAATTGGAGGAAGTTAATCTTGTGAATTGGTGACAATGGTTGGAAAGAAGGTGGGTTTTAAAAATTCAGGTTGGCAAGAAGTGGAGGACTGCTGAAATCCTGACATTTAGTTTAGAAATCACTTGTGGTGGTGCTGCGGTAGCATTGTCGCCTCACAGTTAGACGTTGCCCGTTCAATTCTCAGTTAGAGACTCTTCTGTGTGTCGACATGTGTGAATGGGCATTCCTTCATTGAAGGTTGTGCATTAGGCCTGGCACGTAAAACTCTACTGCCAATCATTAGCAGACCGGAGTTCCGCTGCGGCGACGCCTAACCGGGAAAAGCCAAAAGACACAAACAAACTCTTGGTAAGAGTACTACAGCTACTGGTTTTGGTGAAACCTTGGAAGAGAGGAGTTATTTGATTGCCTTACAAAATTGTTTATTGTCCAAAATAAGTGGTCTATAGTTGCCTGGCATAGTCAGTGTTGACATAATGTTAATGCATGTTGAGTTTATGGATAAGGTGTGGTTCCATTCCCCATTCTGCATAGGTGTGATCTCTGTTTTTTATTATTTGTTTGAAATCTTGCTCTTTTCATAGGGAATAATTTATCCTGAATGGAAGAGAAGAGGTTATAAAAAGTAGAGAGGGCTGTTACTGGATAACTGCATTGACAGAAGGACTTCAAGCTCAGTTGTGTAGTTCTGCAGAGAGAGTGAGACAGATAGAGAAGCTGGTTGTCAAAATAATGGGTTTAGGTTTATGACATTTAAATAACTAGATACAGAATAAGGGGCAGTGGTCACTCAGATAATTTGAGAGTATCTGCAGGTGTTTTAAATCATCTATTGTTAGGGAATTTGAGGGTATCTGCAGGAGTTTTAATTCATCTATTATATCAATTATAACTACATCAGATAAAAACAATATTTTAGTCAGTTGATGCACAGTAGCTTTCATGTCTCTTGCTGAGATCACCCATTACAATGATCTTGTGAAGCTTTGTAATTTCCACAATCTTGTTTAATACAGCAACAAGCAATGAAATAAATGTCGAAGGGGGAATATCAACTACTGCTAAATGCATTTTTGAGTAACCGGACAAAAGAAATTTCTACAAATAGCCAGATGGGTTCATTAACTTTGGCTGCCCTGCAGCTGCTTAATAGTATTGGGGATATGTTTGCCTACTTCTGTTCAAGCAAATGTGTACCGTCTTCATGTCAAGAGCCTGGTCTGTTGTCAGCACACTACAGATTCTTAAGGAGCTGTGTAGGAATGATGGAAGTGTCTTTCATTCAGGACTCAGTGCTGACAATAACTTTAGGGTCGTACTGATTAGACCATACTTACAGTTGCGGCTACTGGTTATAAATACTACAAATGTTCATGTAAGTCAGTGACAGGTCTTTAATTTTAATTGTTTGACTTTTGAATGAAACCTCAGTAAGATAGGGGTTTGGTTGAATATCGCTTACAATGGAGAGTGGAGAAGTGACAAATACTGTTAAGAGGTTTGCTATGTGTACTGGTATCTTTCATTTTAAAAAGGTATAGTTCTTTAGGGCATATGCTCTCTTATTGAAAGGGGTGCATGGATGAAAATGTTTAGCTTACCAGATGTACACTTCCAAACACAGATAATGGATTTAGTTGTGTCAGTGTTCTTTGCTCCTTCGTTATATGTACGGCAGTCAACGGTAAAAAGGAAGAATATTGTGAGAGTCAGCAGTACTGTGATAGTTTTAGGCACAGTCAAAGTAATAAAAAAAAACATAAGAGTTAGAGTATTCTGTGTTAGCTTATAGTCATACAGATTTAATTATGTGGTAAACTGAAATAAAAGGCAGTAGTAAATATGATACTGATGAGAGTCAGAGGAGAGAATGTAATATATGCAAGGCACTGCTAATAGAATGTAATACATGCAAGGCACTGCTAATAGAATGTAATATATGCAAGGCACTGCTAATGGACACAATGTAATATATGCAAGGCACTGCTAATGGACAGAATGTAATATATGCAAGGCACTGCTAATATACAGAATGCAATATATGCAAGGCACTGCTAATATACAGAATGTAATATATGCAAGGCAGTGCTAATGGACAGAATGTAATATATGTAAGGCACTGCTAATATACAGAATGCAATATATGCAAGGCACTGCTAATAGACAGAATGTAATATATGCAAGGCACTGCTAATGGACAGAATGTAATATATGCAAGGCACTGCTAATATACAGAATGTAATATATGCAAGGCACTGCTAATGGACAGAATGTAATATATGCAAGGCACTGCAAATATACAGAATGTAATATATGCAAGGCACTGCTAATGGACAGAATGTAATATATGCAAGGCACTGCTAATAGACAGGCTTGTTGGCTGTTGGTGAAGCACCCTCCAAGAGGAAAAAACGCTGAGAGAAGAAGGGAGCCACTTTTGAGATTTTAAGTATTTTTTCTCTGTTTATTTGCTAAGTTTTTCTGCATAGCTGCCTAGCTTGAGCATTTTTCTGGCTTGTTAAACTTGATTTCTGTATTAGTAGCTGTATTTAGAGCACAACCAAAAGCTGTTTGCTGAATTTCCTGTTTGCACTTAATTTTAAATCGTTTTTTTCTTAAAACTTGCATATTTTCTGTCCTTGACCTAGCACTCTTGTGTGGGGTCATTTACTGCACTGTTATAACTTGATATTACTTGTGAACCTCTGCTATCTCTGTAAGAAACAAAACAAAAAAAAAAATCTTGCTTTTGTCCCACTTTTCTGAGAGTTAAAAAAGTTCAGTTACAGGCTTGCTGTTCCTGAACTGTTTGAAAGTTTCTGTGAGGCCATTTTTGCTTGGGCTGAAGGAGGGTCTCTGTGTTTATCAGTGGGAGTGACTAACATTGAGCAGCTTCCTGCCCCGGAGAGGTGGTTACTGACTTGAAACTGTAGTTTTATTGGCCACTAGGGATCATTTCCATAACTCCTTCATCTTCCTCTCTTAAAACCTAGTTGCCTCGTGGTTTGAGCATCTTTTCAGGCTTGTTGGCTGTTGGTGAAGCACCCTCCAAGAGGAAAAAACGCTGAGAGAAGAAGGGAGCCACTTTTGAGATTTTAAGTATTTTTCTCTGTTTATTTGCTAAGTTTTTCTGCATAGCTGCCTAGCTTGAGCATTTTCTGGCTTGTTAAACTTGATTTCTGTATTAGTAGCTGTATTTAGAGCACAACCAAAAGCTGTTTGCTGAATTTCCTGTTTGCACTTAATTTTAAATCTTTTTTTCTTAAAACTTGCATATTTTCTGTCCTTGACCTAGCACTCTTGTGTGGGGTCATTTACTGCACTGTTATAACTTGATATTACTTGTGAACCTCTGCTATCTCTGTAAAACAAAAACAAAAAAAAAATCTTGCTTTTTCCCACTTTTCTGAGAGTTAAAAAGTTCAGTTACAGGCTTGCTGTTCCTGAACTGTTTGAAAGTTTCTGTGAGGCCATTTTGCTTGGGCTGAAGGAGGGTCTCTGTGTTTATCAGTGGGAGTGACTAACATTGAGCAGCTTCCCTGCCCCGGAGAGGTGGTTACTGACTTGAAACTGTAGTTTTATTGGCCACTAGGGGTCATTTCCATAACTCCTTCATCTTCCTCTCTTAAAACCTAGTTGCCTCGTGGTTTGAGCGTCTTTTCAGGCTTGTTGGCTGTTGGTGAAGCACCTCCAAGAGGAAAAACGCTGAGAGAAGAAGGAGCCACTTTTGAGATTTTAAGTATTTTTCTCTGTTTATTTGCTAAGTTTTTCTGCATAGCTGCCTAGCTTGAGCATTTTCTGGCTTGTTAAACTTGATTTCTGTATTAGTAGCTGTATTTAGAGCACAACCAAAAGCTGTTTGCTGAATTTCCTGTTTGCACTTAATTTTAAATCGTTTTTTCTTAAAACTTGCATATTTTCTGTCCTTGACCTAGCACTCTTGTGTGGGGTCATTTACTGCACTGTTATAACTTGATATTACTTGTGAACCTCTGCTATCTCTGTAAAAACAAAAAAAAAAAAAATCTTGCTTTTTCCCACTTTTCTGAGAGTTAAAAAGTTCAGTTACAGGCTTGCTGTTCCTGAACTGTTTGAAAGTTTCTGTGAGGCCATTTTTGCTTGGGCTGAAGGAGGGTCTCTGTGTTTATCAGTGGCAGTGACTAACATTGAGCAGCTTCCCTGCCCCGGAGAGGTGGTTACTGACTTGAAACTGTAGTTTTATTGGCCACTAGGGTCATTTCCATAACTCCTTCATTTGTCCCTCGGAGGAGTGGTTTAGGGCAGTGACTTGTGGTTTGTTGGCCAATTTGGGTCATTTCCTGTCTTTTCCAGCCCCTGCTATAAAGCACGCTTTAGCTGATTTAGCCCGATTTAGCCCGATTTAAGCGGAGTTGCTACTGTTGCACACTAGGGCAGCCGGTTAAGCAGGTTTAAACTATTCGGGCTACCTAAAGTCCACTCTTCAAATTTTCCCTTAAAACTACCTTCCTCGAACTATACTACTGATCTAATCAGCGTATCCTATAATTAAAAGATCATCTCTACTTGACTCCAAGTAGACTATTCTCTATCTGTTAAACGTAGCACTTGCTCCTACAGTACTTATTACCTTGATACGGCACTCTTGTCATAGATAGTACCCCAAAAAGGCAACCCCCGATTTCTCGGCCACCCACGTCCCCGGAATCTTTTTAAAGTTTTTGTCTATTCCTTCTAGCATGTCGAGGGATCAGTTGCTAGTGTCCTCTCCTGCTCAGCTGGTGAACCTGGGAATATTGAGGCAATGTTACAATTGCTTCATGTACACAGACAACCCTCTCCTCCTCCCACAAAACACAAATACATGCGAGAGATGCAACTACGGCCAAACTGGAGGCTGAGCTCTCTCAACATAGGACTGGCAAGACCAGTCAGGAGGAGAAGGTTACCACACACACTATAGACCCAGTCTCACATATTACCATTACAACCTCAAATCATACACATAAACACACAAAGACATACTCGAGGCTCTGATCAAAATCTACCAAAACAGCAGAGGCCACCAAAGCAGACACCCAAACAACCACCACCTCAGAACATAACACCTGCAACACATAGACCTCACAGTCAGAGTGTCAAACAGTCACAGCCCTTAAGGCCAAACACAATGCCAGACACACTAGTCATTGGTGACTCCATAGTCAGACACACTGACGTCCCGCTCACCAGACTGAGTAAGGAGAAGGTCACAGTAAGCTGCCTGTCGGGCTAGAATCCGCCACATAACGCAAGCACTCAGGTCTCTCAACAGCAGGTACAAATATGATTCAGTCATTGTCCACGCTGGTGTAAACGACCTGAGACGCACCTCCTTGGACTACATGAAAAGAGACATTGAGGAGCTCTCTGATTATGTAGCCCAGACAGGTATGACCCTGACCTTGAGCAGTATCCTACCTTCACCAAGAATGATGCCACAATACAGAGATAAGATGATCAGCTTTAACAATTGGCTTAAACACTGGTGTCATTCAAAGGGGATCCAGTGTCTGTCTGCCTGGGATGACATGCTGGACAAGCCACGCTGTTTCTCGAAGGGACGGCTTGCACCTGTCACCCTGGGATTCCGGATATTGGCAAAGGCTCTTGCCACCCCATAGTGCCTTTTTAGGCAAGGCTCAAATTCTAAACCTACCACCCTAGAACACAAAAAGGAAAAAACTAAGGGTAATGCTGCTCAATGCCAGAAGTCTAAATCTCAAAATGCAGCACCTCGAGGCCCTTCTCAGTATGGAGAACATCGATGTCTGTGCTGTGACAGAAACCTGGTTCAAGGCTCCTGAGAGCACCCCGCTATCAGGTTTTACCTCATATCATGCTCCGCCCCAAAATCTGGACAATACCAAGAAAGGAGGGGGGTATCCATATTCATCAAGGACACCCACACCTCAAGACTGGTGGCAATGCACGATGCATCGGAGACCATCCAGGTGCAATTAACCATGGGCAAGACTGCTCTGCAAATTGTAGCATGTTACAGGCCACCCTCACAAACTCAGGAACCTCACATGGCCTTCCTGAAAACACTAGAGGGATAAATGTATCACCAAACACCATCATACTAGGTGACTTCAATTACCCTAATATAGACTGGGAACACTACTCAAGCCCAAACACCCTAGCCCAAAAGTTCCTGGAATTCATAAACTCAAATGCCATGGAACAACTAGTCACCATCCCCACAAGAGGAGATAACATACTTGATCTCATCATCACGAACATGGGAGCACAATGTTCAACACCGGAGGTGTACCCCTCACTGGTGAGATCAGACCACAAACTAATCTCGCTGGAGGTCCTCATCCCACCCCACCTGAAATAAAAAGACCACAGTAAAGAACTTCTCAAAAGACCACTTCACACTTCTAAAAACTAGAGTGGTGTCCTTTAAGGCCCTCGAGCATGGAAAACAGTACTCAAGCCGCTGAATCACTTACAAATGCCTTCTACCAGCACCTGCAGGACTGCATGGATAAGGCAATCCCAAGCAAAACAAAGACTCTTTGTACCAAAGGCAAGCATCCAGTCTGGTGGACCCCAGCCATAAACAAACTCTACAACAAAAGGAGGAAGCTACTACAAGATAGAGCAAAATCCTTAAAAGGTAAGACACCCTTGATCACTATAAGTAAAAAACTAAGAGCTCTCATAAAATCATCCAAAGCAAATTTCGAGAGAAAAATAGCTAAAGACTCAAAAGACAATCATAAGGCCTTCTTTAACTATGTTAGAAACCTGGGAGGAAACTCCCAGATATGCTCAGAGCTAGTTCAAAATGATGTGAAGATTACTGATCCTACAGACATTGCCAACATACTGGCTGACAGGTTCAGTGCAAACTTCTCCCCTCCCCCAAAAGGAGAGATATCTATACCAAACGATTGCAGCCCCCAAACATCTCCAGTGCCCAAGTGAGAACTGCTCTCTCCAAAGCAAAAAACACAGCATCCATGGGACCTGATGGTGTCCCCGGCTGTGTGCTCCATGAACTCAATGAGGAATTAAACCCACAGCTAGGACAGCTGTTTAATCAAAGTCTTACCTCTGGATACATTACCCAGGAGTGGCGCACTGCAACTGTGGTACCACTTCACAAAGGCGGTGCCTCCACCGACCCTGGAAATTACCGCCCATTAGCTTGACAAGCCTTATCTGCAAAGCCATGGAGAGGATCATAATGGACCTCATAAATAAAGACATAGGGAATTTGCAGACTTTGGATCCAACCCAGTTTGGCTTTGTCAAAGGCAGATCATGCCTTTTAAACTTGGTTGACTTTTTCAAACAGTCACCAAAGCCATTGATGAGGGAAAGGCAGTCCATACAGCCTACCTCGATCTGGCTAAGGCCTCGATACAATACCCCATTCGGTATCATTGAAAAACTCATCAGCTTAAATGTCAACCCATACATCACAAGATGGGTTGCAAACTGGCTGAGTGACAGAACCCACAGGGTCAGAGCTGCTGGCGCCATGTCAGACTCAAAGCCTGTCACAAGTGGTGTCCCACAGGGCTCAGTCCTGGGCCCACTCTTGTTTGGCATCTACTTTTCCGAAGTACAAGCAAACACAGGAGGGTTATGAGCTGACAAAGTTTGCAGATGACTGCAAACTGGGCCATAGTAGAAAACACATCTGACACAGATATCCTTCAGAAGGGTCTCACAGAAACGGATAACTGGTGCCAGAGCCACGGCCTAAAGTTAAATGCCAAAAATGCATAGTCATACCCTTCGGAAAACAAGGTTACCCCTAGCTACCAAATAGGTGGCAATCCACTGAGCACAGAAGAAGTTATCAGGGACCTGGGGACCCAGGTTGATAGTAGTCTGTCATTCGACACCCATGTAGCTAAAGTAGTTAGGAAGACCTTCTACATTGCCCACCTTATCATGAAGGGATTCTCATCTAGATCAAGGGAGGTCATAGTCTACTCATCACTCATCAGACCAATGATTGAGTACAATGCCCCATTCGGAATGTATCTGACCCGACACTTGCAGCAGCTGGAGAGGCCACAAAAGTTCCTCACCAAAAGGATAAAGGGTCTCAAAAATCTGTCCTATGCTGCCCGACTGAAAGAACTCCAGCTCTATTCAGTCGCCACGCTTGCTCAGAGGTGACCTTTGCCTAACATACAAGGCCATGTCAAACCCAGATTTGATGAATATGCTTCACCTCAAAAATCTAGATCCATCAGAGCCACAAGGGCGGAGACTTAAACCTTGACACGGCTATTAATAGGACGTGCTGGAGGGATAGATTCATCACCCAAAGACTCCCTATGCTGTGGAACAAAATCCCGGTACATGTGAGGCAGAGCACCTCGCTGGCCTTGTTCAAGAGAAATCTTGACCAATGGATGGGAGATCGCAGATATACCCCAGGGATTACCTCAGTGTCACTGCTCGACAGAGGCACAGAAAAATAATGGGTATAGTTCCCCATACTAAAGGGGTGGCCTAAGCCACAAAACGATGGGCTAGGCTTGTAAATGCCCTCGGGCAGATAGCCTAGTATGAACCTATGAACCTATGAACCTATATGAAAGGCACTGCTAATAAACACAATGTAATATATGCAAGGCACTGCTAATGGGCAGAATGTAATATATGCAAAGCACTGCTAATGGACAGAATGTAATATATGCAAGGCACTGCTAATGGACAGAATGTAATATATGCAAGGCACTACTAATGGACAGAATGTAATATATGCAAGGCACTGCTAATGGACAGAATGTAATATATGCAAGGCCCTGCTAATGGACAGAATGCAATATATGCAAGGCACTGCTAATGGACAGAATGTAATATATTCAAGGCACTGCTAATGGACAGAATGTAATATATGCAAGGCACTGCTAATATACAGAATGTAATATATGCAAGGCACTGCTAATATACAGAATGTAATATATGCAAGGCACTGCTAATATACAGAATGTAATATATGCAAGGCAATGCTAATGGACAGAATGTAATATATGCAAGGCACTGCTAATGGACAGAATGTAATATATGCAAGGCACTGCTAATGGACAGAATGTAATATATGCAAGGCACTGCTAATGGACAGAATGTAATATATGCAAGGCACTGCTAATAT
>NC_056733.1:1632215148-1632245148 GCF_019279795.1 Protopterus annectens
ATGTACCTGGACTCCTCAACACCCCACCTCTGCCGGGCGACTACCCTCACCTACACCTGACATTCTAACTGCAGGTCTGTTCTACAATCGTTTATGCTGTGTATTCCGCCTATGGGGCTTATATAGTCCGTTTTCCGCAAGACATATCTGTGATTGGCCAGTTTGGAATTGTATCAACTTCAGTAAACCTGCATTGTCATGCTGTAGTTTGTATTCATTCCTATATATGAGCTGATATTGCATTTCTATGAACTGCTGTCATGGCTTAGTGGTTCTGTACCTTAACTATGGTGTATAGTATCCTGGGTTCGAACCTGGCCACTGCTTTTTATTTTTCAGGACTGTCTAGACATGTTGAGGGGTGTGTCTGTGTAAAGGCATTTTGGATACGGCTTGCTCACCGTTGCCCGTCGGTTAGCTCGTTTGCGCTCGCAGCTCACAAACGGGATAATGCCAGTTTAACACTTATTTGGCTATTGGCGCATATGCCGCTTAGCGCAATTAGGGGCACATATAATTAGCGTGGTAAACCACTGCTCGGCTACAGGCACTCATTTTGCACCAGTTAAACCCATGCTTATCTACGGGCACATATTCTCACTCTGTTGAACTGTAGCTCAGCTATGGGCATATAAGGCAGTTTATATTCATCTCTTGGCTCACATTTATTCAATATAAATAGGCTATTACATTGCATTTTACATATATTCTGGTTTTATGTGTACATATATGTGTCAGGGGCTTGTTTCATGCTTATTTTGAGAAAAAAATTGTGTTGTGGGGCTCGAACCATGGATGCCTGCTCTGCAGCCGGCATCTCTACCGCTTCGCTATTGCTTTCTGGCTTATTTTGCATATGTAGTTCTTATCTGCTTTCACGCTGACTGCTAACTGTAGCTGCGCTTCACGGCACGCCTCACAAGACACGAAGCACTCACAGTTAAACATCTTTACAATTTAAAAAATATTAAATGTACATTGATATTTCTTTTATGTTTAATAGTCTGTAGGGGCATGTGTTGTGTTGTGTTTATTCACATTTCCGTGGACTCTGTTGTGGGTGTGTACTTTGGACACTTTTAGACTTCTGGGGGCGTGTCCGCTTGCAGGGCTCAGCCTACGGACATGCCCCCTACTGTCTTACACGGCCGTGTTCGACTTGGGTGTGATTCAGCATGCTCTCATTAATATGCAGAGCATGCTGACATCACTCAGTTTAACTGCAGCCTCCGTGTAAGAGTTATAACTCTTACACGGAGGCTTCGTGAATCCTGGGGAGTGACTTTTTTTAATTTCTCCAAATCTTTTGTTGGGTTTCTAATACCATGATGGGAATGGACCCCATTCCTAAGTCAACATATGATTAAAGTTCATGAAATTAGTATTGATTCAATCTTTGATGTCAGCCAAAGGTGTTCTTCCCAGTGCCCACAATGTGCCCAGTAATGACTCCTTCTGCAATTCATATGAAGTTACATGTATTGTTAATATATCTAAATATGATTGTAGATTCTTTTTTATAAGACCAGTCCAGTTGCTCCTACTACTGTTGAAACTGTCTGGGCATCTTTCTTCCACATTGCTGTCATTTCTGCCTACAAATCTTGATATTTTATGACTTTGTGTCTCTCTGTGAGCAAGACATTGTAGTCACTGGGTGTAGAGATTTCAATGCTCTATGCTACTTTGTCTTCTTTTCATGGACCACTATATCTGGTTCTCTTGCATTTATCTTTTGAACTGCTGGTAATGGGTGATATAGACTTCATCATTTTCTATGATGCTTTGTTGTTCATGTTTCCAGTGTTTATCAGCCACTTCAATGTCATAATGTTTGCACAACCCCAGTCCAACAGTCTTGCCACATTACTGTGCCTTTAAATATAGAATCCTTCTGCCATTAGTATGTCACAACCAGCAACAAGGTGTGTGATTGTTTCCAATTCTATTTTACAAAACATACATTTCTCTGTTTCTCCCACATGTTCAATGGACTTTGTAAACCAACGTGTACATAGCCCACTATCGTGGGCCGCCAATATTAACCTTTCATCTTTTGGCGTGAATTCACCCCTCCTTAACCATTCCTGCATTTGATCCTAGTCAACATTTAGGAAGTTTTCTGTACTTGCAACTATATTTATGCATTTTTCATATTTCTTGCCTTCTCATCTGATCCTTCACCTTATATTCTTTCTTTTGTGTTTGGGCACATTCGGTTGCTGACTGATTTTTATCAACTTCTGGTTTGATTTCTATTCCTGCTTGATGCCGATATGCTTCTGCTAGACTAAGCAGAGGAAGACATCTTAGATTTATTCTCCTCATGTTTCAAAACTTTCAATACATTTCAGTCTTGTGAGGTCAGCAGATATGTGTGCAGTCCCACAATTGCAGATCTATATATGTAATCAATTTCAAGAAGGCCCATACCTCCTTCAGAATGGTGAATATATAATCTTGGTATGCACTGATTTTTATAAATCATTTGGTGAACATAAAGCATTCTTCTTGTTTTCCTGTCTAATCTATCCAGCATGTTTTGGGACCAGTCAGTCACTCCAAAACTGTAAGTTAGGACAGGAAGAGCAAATTGGTTTATAGATTGAATTTTGTTCCTAAATGTCAATGCTGTTCTCAGGATTAATTTAAGTCTTCTAAAGTATTCATTACTAAGTTTTATTCACATTTGTTCATGTTTTATTGTTGATCCCTCATCAATTCCCAAATATTTATACACTCTCTCTTGCTCAAGTTCTTTTATATCACATTCTTGTCCAAGACTGATATTTTCCTGGTGCTGCAGTTTTCCTGCTTTAAAGGTTGCTTTTACACATTTATCAAGACCAAATGACATATTTATATGATCTGAAAATGTTTTGACAACTTGCAGTTGTGCTTTCAGTTCTTCATCTGATGAGCTATACTGTTTTTAATCATCAACAAAGAGAAGATGAGAAGACTTTACACTCTTTTGTTTTCTAGGAGCCAAATTACAGCCATGGCCTAAGCTGTTAAGTAGACAGCTTAATGGGTTAATGGCAAGGCAGAATAGCAGCAGTGACAGAGTCAACCTGGAATACCCCCCTTTGAATGTTTATCCCAGGAATAATAATTCTTCCTTTATCATGGCTTAATTGCATAGTGGTCTGTCATTGTTTCATGGTCACTGTAATGTAGACGATTAGTGTAGGGTGTATCTTATGCATTTTTAAGCAATCTTTTATCCATGAATGTGGGATACTATCAAATGCTTTTTTGTAGTCAATCCATGCCATACTTCGATTCTTCCCCTTTTGACAGTTCTCCATTACGACTTTATTTAAAAGCAAATGATCCTTTGTTTCAAATAACTTTCTTTTATTAGCCTTTTGTTATAGTGCCATAACTGAGTTTTCTTCTAAATGACTATAGACTCTGTCAGCATCAGTACCAGAATATAGTTTATACATCGTCGGTAGGCAAGCTATTAGTTTATAATTTTTAGGATAACTTGCAGGTTCACTCTGAAGTAGGAGCATTGTTTTTCCTGTTGTTAACTAGGTTAGTGTCTGTTTGGGGTGTGCATATAAATAGTTCTTGCTCATGGCTAAATCTTCATGCAAAGATGTTTATACTTTTAGCCAGAAGTTAGGTACTACATCTGGGCCTGGAGTTTTCCATTTGCTTAACTTTATCTTAATCTCTCTGGCCGTTATTTCATCCCATTTCATATCCTGTACCTTTGAATTTCTTATTCTTTCTTTTACTTCTTCTATCCATTTAGCATATTTGTTATGTTCCACAGGATCTTCATAGACATTTCCCCAAAATGTTTCTATGTCTTCTTTTTTGGGTGGTCTTTCGATTCCTTTTACCTTGTTTCCCAACTCTCTATAGAACTTTTAGGGTCATCAATAAATTGTTTATTTTGTACACTTCCTTTATATTTATCTATGTATCTTCTAAGTTTTTCTGCATTGCTGAGATTTTTAGTTTATTATTTGCAATAGTGCAAGATAGATCCTAATGACCTTTTTTAAATTTCTACAAACCTTTTGGGTTTCTAATGCCATGATGATAATGGGCCCCATTCCTAAGTCAAAGTATGATTAAAGTTCATGAAATTAGTATTGTTTCACTATTTGATGTCAGCCAAAAGTGTTCTTCACAGCACCTGTAATGTGCCCAGTAATGACTCCTTCTGCAGTTTGTATGGAGTTACATGTATTGGTAGAATATTGAAATGGGACTGTAAACTTTTTTATAAGACCTGCTGCTCCTACTACTATTAGAACTATCTCGGTATCTTTCTTCCACATTGCTCTCATTTCTGCTTGCAAATCCTGATATTTTATGACTTCGTGTCTCTCTGTACGCAGGATACTGTAGTCACTGGGTGTGTCGATTTCAATGATCAATGCTACTTTTGTCTTCTTTTCATGGACCAGTATATCTGATTTTCTAGCATCTAGCTTTTGAACTGTTGGTAATGGGTGATCCCATGTAATGTAGACTTCATCATTTTCTATGATGCTTTGTGACTCATATTTCCAGTGTTTTTCAGCCACTTCAATACTATAGTGTTTACACAATACCTAGTGCAACAGTCTCACCACATTATTTTGCCTTTCAGTGTACAGTCCTTCTGCCATTAGTATGTCACAACCAACATTGAGGTGTGCAACTGTTTCCAGTTCTGTTTTACAAAACCTACATTTGTCTGTTTCTCCCACATGTTCAATGGATTTTGTAAACCAATGTGTACATAGCCCTCTTGGGCCGCCAGTATTAACCTTTCATCTCGTGGTTTAAATTTACCTGTGCTTAATAATTCCTACACTCGTTCCTGATCAACATGAGGTTCTTCCAGAAGTTTTCTATACGTACAACTATATTTATGCATTTTCCACATTTCTTGCCTTTTCATCTGGTCATTCACCTTATATTCTTTTTGTTTTTTGGCACATTCAGTTGCTGCCTGATTTTTATCTACTTGTGGTTTGATTTCCATTCCTGCTTGATGCTGATATGCTTTTGCTAGCCTAAGCAGGGAAGTCACCTTAGATTTATTCTCCTCATGTTTCAAAACTTTCACTACATTTGGGTCTTGTGAGGTCAGCAGATATGTGTGGAGTCCCACGATTGTAGGTCTATACATGTAATCAATTTCAAGGAGGCTCATCCCTTCTTCACAATGTGGAATATATAATCTTGGTATGCACTGATTTTTATAAATCATTTAGTGAGCATGAAGCATCCTTCTTGTTTTCCTATCTAATCTGTCCAGCACGTTTTTAGGCCAATCAGTCACTCCAAAACTGTAGGTTAGGGCAGGAAGAACAAATTGGTTTATATCTTGTATTTTGTTCCTACATATCAAAGCTGTTTTCAGGATTAATTTAAGTCTTCTGAAGTACTCTTTACTAAACTTTATTCACATTTGTTCATGTTTTATTGTTTATGCTTCATCAATTCCCAAATATTTATGCACTTCCTATTGCTCAAGTTGTTTAATATCACATTATTGTCCCAAACTGATTTTTTTCTTGATGCTGCAGTTTTCCTACTTTAAAGGTTGCTTTTGCGCATTCATCAAGACCAAATGACATTCTTATATCATCTGAAAAAGTTTTGACAACTTGCAGTTGTACTTTCTGTTGCTCATCTGATGAGCTATATAATTTCAAATCATTGACAGAGAAAATGAGAAGCCTTTCCACTTTGTTATTTTCTGGGAGCCAAATTATAGCCATAATCTAAACTGTTAAATAGCTTAATGGATTAAGGGCAAGGCAGAATAGCAACAGTGACAGAGAGTCACCCTGGAATATCCCCCTTTGGACTTTTATCCCTGGAATAATAAGTTGCCCTTTATCCTGGCTTAATTGCAAATTGGTTTCCCACTGTTTCATGGTCACTGTAATGTAATCGATCAGTGTAGGGTATATCCTATACATTTTAAGCACTTTTTCATCCATAAATGTGGGATATTATCAAATTTATTTGTAGTCAATCCAGGACATACTTAAAGTCTTCCCCTTTTTACAGTTCTCCACTATAACTTTAACAGCAAATGATCCTTTGTTTTGTATGACTTTCTTTTATTGCCCTTTTGTTCTGTTGCCATAATTGAGTTTTCTTCTAAATGACTAATAAACTCTGTCGGCATCAATTCCAGTGTATAGTTTATACATCGTCGGAAGACAAGTTATAGGTCTATAATTTTTAGGCTAGCTTGCAGGTTCACTCATAAGTAGGAGTATTGTTTTTCCTGTTATTAGCCAGGTTGGTGTTTGTTCAGGGTGCGCATATAAATAATTGTTACTCATGGCTAAATCTTCGTGCAAAGATGTTAATACTTTTAACCAGAAGTTAAGTACTGGATCTGGGCCTGGGGTTTTCCAATTAAAGGCTTTTCTTAACTTTGTTTCAATCTCTCTGGTTGTTAATTTCATTCTATTTCATATCCTGTACCTTTAAACTTCTTATTCTTTCTTTTACTTCTTCTATCCATTTAGCATCTTTGTTATGTTCCACAGGATCTTCATAGCTACTTCTCCAAAATTTGTCTATTTCTTCTTTTTTGGTGGTCTTTCAGTTCATTTTACCTTATTTCCCAATTCTCCATAAAACCTTTTTTGGGTTATCAATAAATTGCTTATTTTGTACTTTTCTTTTATATTTGTCTACGTATCTTCTAAGTTTTTCCACCTGTGCTGAGATTTTTAGTTTATTATTGGGAGGGTGGCCTAATGGTTAAGATGTTTGCCTTACAAACACAAGGTACAGGGTTTGAATCTGACAGGGGATAACTGGCTAGGCTTAAAATGGCTCACAAGGGCAGTTAGCCTAGTGCTAACCTATGAACCTATTATTTCCGATAATAGATCCTGATCTGTTCTAATACTGCGCATTGCTTTTATCACTTTTATATTTCTGAGTATTTTTGTTGATCTGTTCCCTCTTCTATACTCTTCTAATAGTGACACTTCTTGTCTTAGTTGCTTTATAGTTTTCTCTATTTGATACTCCCATGATGGTATTCAATTTCTCCCCTTTCTCTCCTTCACTACCCTGTGTTCTTGTGGTAGAACGTTATCAGTTATTAATTTAGCTGCACAGTAATATATCCTGTTTACTTCTGTTATATTGCATGAATCTCTATGGAATGTCCTAATTACTGTGTTCCTTTGTTTTAGCAAAATTCTGACTTTTGGGGTTTTATTGACCTTCTGCAGTCTATTTCTTTCATTGATCTTAATATATCTAACTATCACTATTAAGTCAAGCAACTCTTCTGTTAGCTTGGTTTCTTCTAGACTGAGAGCACACCTTTTGTTTTCCATTTCATGTGGGCATACTATAGAAAGTTATATTACATCTTCCTGTGGCACATTCTCTTCAATTTCATCCTGTGCCATCCATTGCTCTGTCATATGAGAACTCACTGGCCTATCCCTCCTCAACATTAACTGCGTCAGAGTTTCCACAGTTTCCTGTTCCTTCCCTTGCTGTTCAGCTTCAAGTGAATGTTTATACTGGTTTTCTGTGGAAGGCTTCAAAATATCTTCATATGGCACATGACCAATTGCTTCCCCTTTCACTGGTTTCCCCTTAATTTGGAGTTCCATTGCTCTATCCTGTTGTGGTGCTTTCTGAATTAGATTTACTACACTGAATCCTTCACTTTGGAGGTACTTCATGACCTCACTTTCTATTTCTTTAACTTCTCCATTACTAATCTCCTTTTCTACTTTTTCTCTTTGTCTTCTTATTTTTTTGTATTGCAAAGTTTCCCATGTCTGGGTTCTTTTGCCTGCATTTCTTTTCAAATATCTTTGGTGCTGCTCTTTTTGTACTGATTAGTTTTGCTTTCTCCTTTGCATAGATATTACACCATAGTAAACCTATTTTTCTTTCCAATGTCCATATTTCTTCTTCAGATGTTTCCTTATCTTCCTGTTTCTCCTTACTTTGGGGACTCGTTCCAACATGCTGTGATGTAACCTGTGTTAGACCTTCTACACCAAATCCTTCACTTTGCCGGCACTCCATAACTTCAAATTCTGTTTTTTTAACTTCTACTTTACTAATCTTCTTTTCTACATTCCCTCTTTGTGATCTTATTTTTTTAATGTAAAATTTGCCATATCTGGATGCCTTTGCTTATATTTCTCTTCGAATATCTTTAGGGCTGCCTTCTTTATGTTGATTAATTTGGCTTCCACCTTTGCATAAATATTGCACCATATCAAATCTCTCTTTCTTTCTTTCTCATGTCCATATTTCTTTTTTATGCTTTTCAAAAATATCTAGGTTTTGTTGTTTACATTTTTGCACTTCTTCAGATGCTTATTTTTCCAAACAGATCAAAGTTTCTTGATCTATATACTGTTTTTCAAAAACCTATCAAAGCTTCTGACAGTTTTTCTTGCAGAAGTATTTTTCTTTCCTCTAACTTATCTCTTAATCTTTTTGTATATCTTGTGTCTGGAAATTCTGAGCTTTTTGCATAATAGTAACAATACATAATTTCTTTCTTATCCTCAGTAGTCCACTCTATTGTCTTTATGGCTCTTCTTTGGCCTACAATTTTTGTGATTTCTGTGGACTGCTACTTCCTTCTACAACGGGGGAGCCATCCTCCACCTGGCCTGGCCCCATTGTAGGAACGTTTCCATATTTTGAGGATTCTACACTGTCATTTTTTCCAGTCCTGACACCAGTGCGCCTACCAGGATTGGGCACTTTTTTATCCTGGGTCTTGTGCACCCAGCTATCTTTTTTAGTTTTTGACCTATGTCTGTCCATGGTATATGCTATATAAATACAGTCTATATGTCAGTGTCGCCTTGGTGAGATTTTGTGAAAAACAGGGTCCACGTCATGCAGGTACTCACCAAGACTTGAGGATACATTCAGTTTCAGCACTACTACTCTCCTTTGCTTGCTGGCTTTTCATCTCTGCATTTGGGCCCTAATGACCTATATGTATGCAGTGATGAGAAGCTAAGGAGCTCAAATAATAACAGAATAAAAGGGATCCCTCATTTATATATGGGTATGCGGCTAATAGTTATGAAGTAGAAACATTGTTAAGAATAATTTTAAACTGCTGGTTATCTAAGATAGTGTACCTAAAATGGTGAATGAAAATTTGCATTTCACTTGTAAAATAAAATGAAACATAGGTGAGATACTGAAAGGTAACTATGTGAAAAACTATAAAAAAATATATTGTTCAGTTATAAAATGTCACATATAAATGTTTTAATTATACAACATGTAATTTTTCCATACACCCTGATACATGAAAGATGTGTTAGATAAATCCATACAATAATTGTAATATTAAATTAGTGGTATATGCTGCAATGTAAGAGGAATAAAGTTCATAAGTAGTTTCTAGCTAAGTGGCTCAGGAGGCCACTGAGAACTTGGCCAGATTTCAAATATTTGTTTATTCTAGATAAAAAATACCACTGAGGAACTGGCAGTAAAGGCTCTTCTGCATATAACAGCTGAGACAGCACCAGTTTTGTAAAGCCTGCACTCTTTGGTCCTTCTCTAGAATACATGCTCTCCACATTCCAAACATTTCTCTCATCTTTGTAGTTAGCACTTGTATTTTATTGACACCTCCACCAAGTGTGTCAACCAAATCCCCAAATGTCATTTTAATAGAACATCACAAATACAGAATCCTCCCTATGAATTCTAGAGTGCAATGATGAGAAAAACTGATGCAGCTGCCTCAGTATTTAGCTTACAATATGAACACTAACCAAATTCATATAGTTTCCCAGTCATTTATACCCTTTCTGAAGAGTTGCCAGGGACATTAAAACATCATCTGTAAATAGCATCATTTTAACTGTCTCTCACCCCAAGAATACGTATTAAGATTCAGCTGTCTCAGCTGAATTACAAACAATTTCAGATATATCGCAAAAAACATCTGTTAAAGGGGGCATTACTGTCTCATGTGCCAGTAAAGTTTAAACATTTTAAAAGAGTAGCCAGTAATTTTACTCTTTACTCTAAACCTGTATAAATTCCATTCATGGAATTTATAAACTCCAACACAAAAAACATCTTTGCTAATACTGTTGATAAAAAACAACCAATGTATCCAATGAAACACTTTTTGTGAATCTAAACTAAGTATCAAGTAAAAAAATAATTTGCACTTGATCTTTAATCTTAAAGAGCCCCAAGGTATCACTTAGTGTGGCAGATGTAGTGTCAACAACAAATAAATGTTATCGGAATGTAAGTCATTTATCACTACTTTCCTAAAAGGCTGATATTCATAGTCCAATGCTGCTCATTTTCGTAGCGGTAATGCACGAAGAGTGGCTGTACGTGGATATGCAAATCTTGTCCTTTCAGCATAAGTACAGAAATGCAAAGGAGTTATTTTGAATACACACACACACACGCACGTAAGAAAAGCATAATACACTGATAACGGGGTTTAGATATTTGCGTAGGGGTATGAATCATAGACATGAATCTGTAATGAGGTAATTAGCTTAATAAGCATATAAATAGCCCTGAACTTATGCCAGTAAGCAGAAGTTTTTAAGGAGAGTATGGATATGCGAGGGAAGATCTGTTGGGTAAATGTTTCATTTTGGTGCTTGTGCATAACTGGACATATTACTGAAGGGGTCCCCTACCCAATTTCAAAGCTTAAAACTTCAAAATTGATATGATCGAAGGCCATATGATCGAAGTTTTAAAACTTCAAAAAACTAATGGAGATCAGCATACAGTTTAATGGAGATCAGCATACAGTAATGGGAGATTTCTCTTTTCCTCACTGTAGTGCTATCCCGGAGTTGGTATATTTAAGTAGTGGGGGGTGTGGGGTGCACAGCCACTGGGTTCCTATTATGTGATCGAAAGATCACAATTTTGAACTCTCAGAAGAGTGAAAATGCCGCATATAGATGTTCATATTGTGGGATTGCTTTACAGTGAAGATTGGAATAGTTGCCCTTTCCTCACTTTAGTGCAATCTCAGAGTTGGTATATATATTTAGTGGGGGGTGTGAGGGGGTGCAGCCCCCCACAATAATAGTTTCGATATGCGGCATTTTTGCTCTTCTGAGCGTTCGAAATTGTGATCTTTCGATCACATAATACAAACCCACAAAAACATGTTTTGTGATGTGTTGACTGCTTTTTAGGGGGGGGGGGTTCTTAATTTAGAGATTCCAAGATCTTGAGCTTCTGAATTCGATATTCTGAACCTCAGGATTTTGGTCTTTTGAAAATAAGAAGTGAATCCTACTGAAGAGTTACTTGGGTAAATGTTTCATTTTGGTGCTTGTGCATACCTGAACATATTACTGAAAGGATAACTTAGGGAGATGTTTCATTATGGTGCTTGTGCATAGTTTGATATACTCCTGAACTGATTGTTGGGGAAATAATTAATTTGTATGTCAGGAAAGTGCTTGTGCATACGTGGCAGATGGCTATAGTGACCGCTGGGCAAAATAATTTATTTTGTGTCATTTTAGTGCTTGTACATACTTAAGACAAACTAATGAAGGGGTTGCTGTGGAAATAATTCATTTGTGTGTCAGGGAAATGCTTGAGCATAGCTGGCCAGACTACTGAAGAGATAGCTGGGGCAAGTTTGCCCATTGCAACTCCAATATCAAAGGCGAAGCATCGCTTTTAACAATGGATGTGCTTACCGCAAGGATGTCACATTATGAATTGCAAATCCACCTCATTAGCATACACTGTTTTACAATATTTTCATTTGCATATCATTATTTTAAGGCCCCTTGTATTAACATAAATGGTCTCTATGATACCTCTGTCGCATTTGCCTTACTTACAACAGCCTTCTCCCTTTGTGTATTTAATTATTGCCTCCCTCCCTTTTTCATATTGTGATAATTCCTCTCAGGTGTCATCCTACCTTTTTTTAATTTCCAAGCAAACCATGATTTCCTTTCTTTTTGAAATCTTTCCCATTTCTTTTGTTTCATCTCAGTTGTACAAATTCTTATTTCCTTCTTCAGTTCCTCTTTTATATCATCCCATTTATCCAATACGCAACACAATAAAAGTTTGGGCTTTGATTTATCACCTCCAAAAGTTTATCAAAATCTTGTAACAGGTATTCCTATATAGCGTGCCAGTGCTGGTCTTAAAAATTGCATGATTTTCACTATATTTTATATCTAAAGTTAACCTATTACAAGCTATCACCACCCTTTCTGAAAATCCTATAAAATGGATTCTGTGTTGCCTTATGTAATTATGCAAGATTTCAATTGTAAATATGCTCAGTCTCCACATATTATAACGTTCCAGAATTGATACTGATTTAATATACTTCATTTACTCAAGTAAAGTTGTTTAGGTATTTAGTACCGAGCAACCATAAACAATTTCCATATTCCATTTAGGGAATTATTCATTCTGTAAATATACTTTCATAATCTTAACATGTCATGATTTTATAAATTTTCTGACCTACCGAATGATTTTATTATATATTATTACTTATTAATTATTTATTCTTGATTACATAGTATGTATGTTAAGTTAAAGTTAGTTCAACAATATTTCAACATCTTTATAGAGATTTATCTGTTCCACATTGTTATTTCCTATCTTGTAAATATTTTGTAGGTGAAATGGATTAAATGACAAGTATTTTGGATTTTAACACTTACTCTTATCATTGTACCTAGTTAACGTGGATCCCATTTTTTTTTCATTTTTCACTAACTTTCTTGACCTAATTAATTAGTTTCTATGTCTTACTCGTCTTTTTGGTCATTCTGCTTATATTTCCAAATGGGGGTCTATATTGAATAACTGAAGAGGTGTTTCAGCAAACACCTATTCGCCGATGTACAAAACTGCTAACGCTGACATCAGTGATTTCTTTCCCTGGGAAAGAAATCATTTGTCTAAAAAAAAAAAAAAATAATTAAAAACATAAAGTGGGGGGCTGTGCCCCCCACACCCCCCATAACTAAATATACCAACTTGAGATCACACTACAGTGGGGAAAAGAGCAAACTTACTGGGATGGCCAACTGATTTCTTTCCCAGGAAAAAAATCACTTTGCTGAATGATCGCGCTTTAGTGCGTTTGTTCATTATGTGTCGACGAAGAGGTGTTCACTAAAACACCTCTTCAATTATTCAGTATAGACCTTCCAAATGTCTTCAATCTGGCTGTTCCAATTCTTATTTGTTTCTTTTCTCTCTCTCTCTCTCTCTCTCTCTCTCTCTCTTTTAAAACACACTATCAAAGATTCCAAAGCCTCATGTATCACAGTGGCATCCTTATCCATAAAAATGGGTTTTCATTATTACAGTTTCCAAATTTCATATGGGCTTACTGTAATCTGTAATGATACCCTATCTAGTTGGCATTGTAGACTTATTGTTTATGTTAACTGCCAAAGTTAAGGAAGCTAGGGTAATCACCTGATCAGTTCCAGGTAATGGTAGGAAAGCTGCCAATAGTGTTCTCTTATATATTCAGGAATATGTAATGTACCCAATGTGTTTCTCCATATGTAGGTTCATTGACAATTTGTCTTGGATCATTTTCTACTATAAATGTTATAACAATTTTTTTTTCTTATTCCACTGGTATAGTCCAGTATTCCCCACTGTAGTCATATGAGATCAGGTTCCTTCCTATGAACCCCATCTTTCATTTGTGAACAGTACATAACAGATTTGTTTGACCTGGTGGTTCTATAAATGTAAGCTACTGGTACATATAAACTTCCAACCTTAATCTTCACACTAAGACAGTAAATTACATTAGCCTTGTATGTAAAGCAGTAATATTCTACCACATGCATATCCTCTTTAATTTGTACCTTCACTTTTTCCTACATATCCCTTTTTAACTTTTCCTAAATTGCAGTGGTAAGATAGTCCAAGACTGTTATAAGTGCAACATTTATACTATGAGATACTACTATACATTTTAGTAAATATACCCCACTACTTTGAATATTTGTAGCAATAAATACCATGTAGTTTATTCTGTATGAATTAGCTGTAAAGGGAAAAAAATGAAATGCTGACTCTACTACTACTGCATTTCCAAATATTCTGTCCTAAAACCACTTTCCTGTTTTGGCTAAATGTATTGTTATGTGATTGATTTATGAGAATCAGCTGGATCCCTAGGGATTATTTCAGAAAATGTACCTTTAATCTGGCATTTCTGGGAGATGAAAGTAAATAACCTATTGTATAGCTAAAAATAAAAGGGTTCCTAAAACTATGTGGAAAAGTGCTGTAGTGAATTTAGAATTCCTTCCAAGCAATTTATCCAGTATTCTAGAAATATCAGACACCGTAGAATTGGGATGGCACATCGCAGTTCTTTCACACTTCTGATTTTCGCATATATAAGTATCTGGCCCCAAGCAGCAGATCTCCTGTTGTCGGAATTCCTTCATCAGACATGTCTGAGATCTCCTTATTATTGCTCTTACTCAGTGTCACTTGACATTTGTTGCTAGTGATGAGTTTGATATGTCAGTAACACATGCACTGGGAAAACTATTTTGACCTTCATCCCTGTGTTTTCTTCACTCTCTGCCTTGGGTGTACCCTTCTACAGCACCCAGCCCTTTGGTTGAATGTTCAGAATATTGAATGTTTGTAATGATGGCAAAAGGGATAGAATACTCATATGATGATAGTATTCCAGTATTTTTTTTATTTTGAGTTTCATTTCTTTTTGGTAAACTGTTTGTTTGTTTGTTTGTTTGTTTGTTTGTTTGTTTGTTTGTTTCTGATCAAATGAGAAACTGGAAAACCTTGAAAGTAGATCAAGGAGGAATAACATAAGAATATATGGAATTCCTGAGAAAGAAGAGGGTGCTAACATGATTCAGTTCCTCAATAAGTGGTTTTCATCAGCACTAAATATGCCTGAATCCCTCTCTTTTGGAATTGAGAGGGCTCATTGGTCCCTGAAAAATGCAGCTTCATCTCTGAGTTCATCTAACCCCAGGTTTATCATAGTTAGATTACTTTCCTTGCAAGGCAAGGACTTAGTGCTGAAATCAGCTTGGAATAATTCCCCTATCAAGATGGGTGAAAAAGTTATTCGTTTTGACAATGACTACACCTCTACAGTCATATCCATAAGAAAGGAACATGTTCCTCTAATTAAGTCCTTGAAAAAAGGTAATATTAAAGCTGAAATTCTTTTTCCTGCAAGAATAAAAATCACCTTGCCAGAAGGAGTGAAGATCTTTGATTTCCTACAAGAAGCAGTAGAATTTACCCAAAAGAAGAAAATACTGTCGGGCATAGAAAAAGGGAATGGTCATCCCATAGTTTGAGGAGACAGGCAACAAAAAATGTATGGTCTGTGAAGGAAGGAGTAAACAAAACTAACAAACAAACGGACAAATGACTGAATTCCTTCTAATTTTAAATGCTTTGTTTTACGAATCATAATATATTTGATTCTGGAAAGTCTCTATGCTGTAAGGTGATGTGAATCATTTTTATTATTAACTTTTTCTTTTCCTTTCTATGTCTACTTCTTCTAATTACATATATTATTAAGTATTTTCTTCTTTGTTACCAGTGTTCCTTTTTTCTCTTTTCCTCATTGTAAGTACTTTACATACGTTTTCCTTTTAAATAACTAGAAATGATGTATGTCTTCTAATTCTTCAGTAATAGTATAATTTGACTTAATACCAAAGTGCATTTTTTCTAGTGGATCAGTGGTGAGGTAACAAGGTGTTTCTGATTAGTATTTCTAACTAGATGTTTTAGACTCTATGTTTAGATACATTTAAGCATTAATCTTCTTCTTTCGGCTGCTCCCGTTAGGGGTCACCGCAGCAGATCAACTGTTTCCATTTCTTCCTGTCCTCTGCATCGTGCTCTGTCACACCAACCACCTGCATGTCCTCTCTCACCACATCCAGAAACCTTATCTTAGGCCTTCCTCTTTTCCACTTACCTGGTAGCTTCATCCTTAGCATCCTTTTCCCAATATACTCAGCATCCCTCCTCAGCACATGTCCAAACCAATGTAATCTTGCCTATCTGGCTTTGTCTCCAAACCTTCCAACATGGGCTGACCCTCTAATATACTTATTCCTAATCCTGTCCATCCTCATCACACCCAGTGCAAATCTTAACATCTTCAACTCTGCCATGTCAAGCTCTGACTCCTGCCTTTTTGTCAATGCCACTGTCTCCAACCCATATAACATAGCTGGTCTCACTACTCTCTTGTAGACCTTCCCTTTCACTCTTACTGGTACTCGTCTGTCACAAATCACTCCTGACACTCTTCTCCACTCACTCCATACTGCCTTTACTCTCTTCTTCACCTTTCTTCCACACTCACCATTACTCTGAACTATTGATCCCAAGTATTTAAACTCATCCACATTCGCCGCCTCTACTCCCTGCATCCTCACCATTCCTCTATCCTCCCTCTCATTCACACACATATATTCTGTCTTAGTCCTGCTGACCTTCATTCCTCTTCTCTCAAGAGCATATCTCCACCTCTCCAGGGTCTCCTCCACCTGTTCTCTACTCTCACTACAGATCACAATGTCATCTGCAAACATCATAGTCCACGGGGACTCCTGTCTGATCTCGTCTGTCAACCTGTCCTTCACCATTGCAAATAACAAAGGGCTCAGAGCTGATCCTTGATGTAATCCCACCTCCATTTTAAATGCATCCGTCACTCCCACCGCAGACCTCACCGCTGTCACACTACACTCGTACATATCCTGTACCACTCTTACATACTTCTCTGACACTCCCAACTTCCTCATACAATACCACAACTCCTCTCTAGGCTCCCTGTCATATGCTTTCTTAAATCCACAAAGACACAGTGCAACTCCTTCTGACCTTCTCTGTACTTCTCCATCAACACTCTCAGAGCAAACATTGCATCTGTAGTGCACTTTCCTGGCATGAAACCATACTGCTGATCACTAATCATCACCTCCTTTCTTAACCTAGCTTCCACTACTCTTTCCCATAACTTCATGCTGTGACTGATCAGTTTAATCCCTCTGTAGTTCCTACAGCTCTTCACATCACCCTTATTCTTACAAATCGGTACCAAAACACTTTTTCTCCATTCCTCAGACATCCTCTCACTTTCCAAGATTTCATTAAACAATCTAGTTAAAAACTCCACTGCCATTTCACCTAAACACCTCCATGCTTCTACAGGTATGTCATCTGGACCAACAGCCTTTCCGTTCTTCATTCTCTTCATAGCTATCCTTACTTCCTCCTTGTTAATCCACTGCACTTCATGATTCACTATCCGCACATCATCCAACCTTCTCTCCCTCTCATTCTCTTTATTCATCAGCCCCTCAAAGTACTCTTTCCATCTGCTCAACACACTCTCCTCACTTGTGAGTACGTTTCCCTCATTATCCTTTATCAGCCTTACCTGCTGCACATCTTTACTAGCTCGGTCCCTCTGTCTAGCCAGTCGGTACAGGTCCTTTTCTCCCTTCTTAGTGTCCAACCTTTTATATAACTCTTCATATGCCTTATCCTTAGCCTTTGCCACCTTTCTCTTTGCCATGCATCTCATCTCCTTATACTCTTGTCTACTTTCTTCATCTCTCTGACAATCCCACTTCTTCTTCGTCAACCTCTTTCTCTGTATACTCTCCTGTACTTCTTCATTCCACCACCAGGTCTCCTTGTCCTCCTTCCTCTTTCCAGATGTCACACCAAGCACTTTTCTAGCCATCTCTCTTACTAGCTCTGCTGTAGTTACCCAGCTATTCGGTAACTCTTCACTGCCACCCATTGCCTGTCTTAACTCTTCCCTGAACATCACTTCACAATTACCCTTTTTCAATTTCCACCATTTGATCCTTGGTGCTGCCCTCACACTCATCCTCCTCTTCTTGATCACCAGTGTCATCCTACAAACCACCATCCTATGCTGCCTAAATACACTTTCCCCTGCCACCACTTTACAGTCTCCAATCTCATTCAGACTGGCCCTTCTACATAAGATGTAATCTACCTGTGTGCATCTTCCTCCAGTCTTGTATGTCACCCTATGCTCCTCCCTCTTGTTAAAATACATATTCACCACAGCCATGTCCATCCTTTTCGCACAGTCCACTACCATCTGACCTTCTGCATTCCTTTGCTTAATACCATACCTACCCATCACTTCCTCATCCCCTCTGTTCCCTTCACAAACATACCCATTGAAATCTGCTCCAATCACCAGTCTCTCACCCTTGGGTATAGTCATCACCACTTCATCCAACTCACTCCAAAATTTTTCTTTCTCATCCATCGCACACTCAACTTGTGGAGCATATACACTAACAACATTCATCATTACACCATCAATATCCAGCTTTATAAACATCACTCTATCCGACACTCTTTTCACCTCCAAAACACTCTTAGCATACTGTTCCTTCAGAATAATGCCTACGCCATTTCTCCTCCCATCCACACCATGATAAAACAATTTGAAACCGCCTCCGATACACCTAGCCTTGCTCCCCTTCCATCTGGTCTCTTGCACACACAGTATACCAACCTTCCTTCAGTCCATCATATCAGCTAGCTCTCTCCCTATATCAGTCATACTGCCAACATTCAAAGTTCCGACCCTCACTGTCACAGTCCTAGCCTTTACCTGCCTTCGGGCATGCCTTCCCCCTCTTCTCCTCCTTTGGCCAACAGTAGCCCAATTTCCGCCAGCACCCTGTTGGCCAACAGTACTGGTGGTGGTCATTGTTAACCAGGGCCTCGACTGATCTGGTATGTATAGCTGTACTGTTTAATACAGTACATTAATGGTGTTTTATAGATAGCTAAATATAAGGTTTTTTCTCTCTCTCTCTCTCTCACTCTGGCGTGGTTAACTGGAGGGTAAATGATTGAAATGTTGTAATATGATTTCTGATTTCAGGTAGCTCTCGTTACTTCTAAATAGCTGTTTTTATATGAAAGGGTTAATTTTTCATGATGTTGATGTTTTGTGAGGAAACTGGTGGTCTGTGTGACTGTTCTCATTGTGGAGATTTATGACATGCACTGAAAAAGGTAGCTTGAGTGTTTTTTTTTTTTCCTTTCTGTAAAATCTAAAAGCTTCAAGATCTGAATTTCCTGCCAGAAATGCTTTTTTCTTTACTAGAAACAACTTCTGTTGTGCATGAGCCTATTTAGATACTTTTTAACAAGTTTATGAAGTGCAGCTTGAGGAAACAACAGTGATGATATCATTTGACCTTTTCAACTTGTTAAATGGTTGTACTTAGAATTCTTTTCTCTTGAAATTCTGTTATCCTTCACTAGATACTTTAAAAGGTAAATAATTAGTTCTGATAAAAGTGTTTTAACTCCTTTGAAAATGCCTATGTTCTCTTATAGATGCATACATTCTGCAGATTCAATGACACTATTAGTAACTAAATGACATCAAGTGAACTAGGAGCTGCATTATAAAACTTTGTATGCATATTAACATCAGACTTATGTTATATAACTAAACCTTTAATAACTAAACAGTGGGTTGTAAGGCCCCCCTTTTTTTTTCACTCTCTCTCTTTCCCCCTTCCTGATGAAAGACGTCAACATAGATATTGTTAATACATATGGCTAATATGTGTATGTATATAATTGCAAAATATAAGTTATGTTGTAATAAATTATGTATGTATGTATATATATATATATATATATATATATATATATATATATATTCAACAGATCCTTAGATGAAAAATATTAGATAGATGAGTGACAAAATGGTTAAATTATCTGATGTTTCTTAAAAAGTCTTCTAAATAATGACATCTTTTCAGGGGCGGCTCGTGCTATTGTACTGCAGGACTGTAGCCCTCCCACCTAGAAACAAATGAAATAAAAATTGTGAAACATAAAATTAAAATAAAAAAATTCTTTTTTTACAAGTAACGGACTTCCGTGCATGTGCAGACACACTCAGACTGCCCCGCAGATTCCCATGAATCTGTGAGAACTCTGACTGCCTGAGTCAGCAGTCCAGATACAGGGAAGGTATTTTCTGCCCCGCAGATGCCCAGGAATCTGTGCGGTAGATGACTGCACAGAACAGAGGAGCTCCGGGCTGCTTGATCCACAGACAGGACCAATCGCAGCTCTTGCAGGACCAATCAGGAGACAGGTAAGTTGACTTTGAAGCATTGCAATCGAGCACAGGTTTCCAGACAATGGTGGAGTGGCTTGCATGGAAGCGTTGAAGTCAGTCGAGCGCATTCCGGACAATGGAGCTTTGCTGCTTCAATCAGGAGAGAGGTAAGGGTGCTTTTTGCTGCTTCAATCAGGAGTGTGTGTGTGTGTGTGTGTGTGTGTGTGTGTGTGTGTGTGTGTGTGTGTGTGTGTGTGTGTGTGTGTGTGTGTTTTGCACAGGATCCCCTGGGTTCAAGAAGTGGCAGTGAAATGTATGGTGGTAACACAGCATTTTATTCTAGCAACTTTCCAACATTATACAAGCAATGTTTAAAATGTGTCCTTGGTGTTTAGCCTTTTGCCCCCCCCCCAATAAATTTTGGCTTTTTCCAGATTTCTTGTGCTGCAAAGTTCAGAGATACAGCTGAGTGTTGAGTAGATTTTACAAGGAGCTGAGAGCTGCAGGGAACAAAAGTTTAGTGCTGCTTATGCTAAGTCTGCTTGCATTGTTAATAGCACAACAGGTAGTGTACTTGCTTTTGATGCAGAAGGCTGTGGGTTCTACTCCCACAGTAGGTAGATGCATTGCTGATACTGTACTGTGTTGTAAAGGGGGTGGATGCTGCAGTCCTTTTTGGCAAAGATACCTAGTAACTATGAACCTGTTATCAGTTTGCCACCCATTCCCTATTGCGGTATTACTAGCTTATCATTTCTTTAATGCATGCAACATAGGCAATTTATTCTTCAAGGGTATTTGTAGATGAAACAATGACATATAAAGTTGTTTGCTAGCAGCAACCTCTTTATTAGTTACAAATTTCTTTAATGTGGATTTACTACTTCAGAGATTGTGCATATTTACTGATACTGGTGGACTATAGAAGGTTGAGTAGACTTTCTTTGATGGAAATGTTCTGAATTGGGCAGTTTTGTCATTGGTGCATGCATTTTGTTTCATTGTTTACTGGAAAAATGTTCAAAACAATAAATTTAAAATGCCCTCTAACAACTGTACTGTATTATACAAGGAATATAATGTAATACAGTCAGGAAGGTGTATCAAAGAGCATGTGTATGTTTCATGTTCAAGGGACCTATGATTTTGAAAACAGCCCAAAGTTAATCTTTATCTGCCACTGGCAAAATGTATTTTCTTTGAAAGTGGGATTCAATGCTGTTTCAATGCATGTGACTTTCAAGGGCAGAGAAGTTTTAATGCTAAGTCTATTTTCATTGTGAGACTGCATTGCTTTGTTTAATAGATATCTATTGGGGTTTCTGCTGTAAAATGCAAAATAAAACTTTCAAATGAAATCTAAATCATCGCAGAAGTAAAGCAGTATGCACATTACAGTGTTTATGGTAAATGGGGCAAAATAACCAAGGAATGGGACATTGGAATGGCTGCAGGGGGGAGGTTCCATTAGACCATGATTTTGTGAGGGGGGGGGGTAGCAAACTCAGACAGCCCTGGTTGAACTATACCTCTCAGTTGTCCATATTTTTGCAGAATTAATAGATATTTGCTTCTTATTTTTGGTTTGTTCCTCATAAAATTTGTGGTTTTCTAGCAAATCATTTAGGAATGAAGTCACTAAATGACAGACATTGAGTTTCAGACATCATAACCTTCAGAAAAATGCATGCTAATGCAAAACCTGTTATTCTATCAACTGTCTTAAGTTTATACAAGAGCAATTTTTAGTAGTGTTTGTATGTTCCCCCAATATATTTGGCCTTGTCCAGATTTCCTGCATTAAGAGGTTGAGAGGAACATGCAAATCACTTTGTAGAATTAGGAATATCCAAACCTCTCAATTGTCCCCAATTTTGGCTCAAAATGATGCTCTCCCCTAATAATCCCTCCTCAAAATGGCAATTTTGGAAGAAAACGTGGAGAGTTTACAATTATATATAACTGTAATGATCAGAGTTATAGATTACTTTTATTTCAGAAATGCATGTAGATGCTCTTATTTTGTTAGCTGCTCAAGTTAACAGTGTTAATATTAAAAAGTTGTCCCTTTTTTGACAGGCTCCCAGCTGTATTGTCTGGCAACTTTATATTTTTGAATCACATTTTTTGGTCTGTTTTTCATAAAATTGTGGTTTTCTGGCGAATTAGTGGCAAGTCATTAAAGATTGAAGTTAGAAAATAATGGCAGACATTTGAGTTTCAGATTTCATACCCTTCAGAAAATTTGTACTAATGCAAGACCTACTTCTGTTCTATTATCTAAGTTAATAAGAGCAATATTTAAAAATTGTCCTTATTTTTGGGCCTGTGTCCTACTTCTAGTTCTATGTATGGCTTTGTCCAGATTTCTTGCTCTGAATTTGAGAGGTATGAGTGTCAGAGCCATCACCGTCAGCCAGAGACATTTCAAATTGTGACATACTTGTTGCACCCCACTCCCCATTGTAGTGGCTCTGGATGTGTCCAAGGAAGGCAAGGAGCAGTTATGCAGTATAAGTGTGCAGAGTATTCCTCCATCCAAGGTAGACCACAAGTACGACCATGGCTTTTCATCTCTCCTTGATTTTGCAGAATGTTCTGGTTTTCTGTCATATTTTTTATACTGTTGATTTATGCTTCTTATTATTCAGGAAATGCATGCTGTCACAGTGCCCTGTTGCTCTGTTTAAGTAGCAATGATTTAATGACCATCAGGTAAGCTTGTTGGAGATTGTAAGATGCAAGTAAGTTTTAATAAGCATACAGTTAAAGAATTACCAGCACTGAACGCGTTTTCGTTGTTGCCATGCAGAGAATATTTACATAACTAGATAATGTATAAGCCTTGGGTATTGAAATGCATATGCCAGTATTTGCAATAAAAGGACAGGATTACAATATTTTCAGAAGCTCATTATATTTGTTGGAGACTTCCAGTCATCTTTTGTTGGAGACTTGCAGTCATCTTTGCAGGCTTTACCGGTAAACGAAACAGAATGCCAATCTATCATGTGTGGTCCATAACTTGTGTAGGAATCCGTTAAGCAATTTGTCTTGAGCTTGTTTCTTTTTGCTGTTCATTTTTTACTTTGATTATGCCTTCCCCGTGAAACAAGTAGATAGTTGTGTCAGGCAGCAGGTCTTTTGGATAAGAAACATTTTTACAAGTGGGTGTATCACAGAGATTGCTACTTTCAGCATGTTACTTGGTAATTTTGTAAAGCTGAATATAAATTATAATTAGAAGTGCAGTGCAAGGAGTAGTGGTTTGAGTTGAGTGCTGCTTGTTTTTTTTATACTTGATTTTGACTGGCATTCCAGTAATGTATTTAAAAAGTGATTTATTTTTTCATGCCTCACAACCTGTTTCCATCTGGATATTAAGTAAGTTGCCATGTAGCCAATGCATTGAAATATATTTTTCTTCTACACTTCATTTTGTCTTGATTGGACTCTCATAATGACTGTTTGGCACCCAGGGCAGCATATTTAATTAAAGTTCCAGTTGTGGTTTTGAGCATAGCTCCACCCCTTTCTAGTTGGCCCCACCCATTCAGCTGTCTCCTGCAGCCCTCCTTTAATTTGAAGACAACAGCTGCCACTGCATCTTTTTAACCTTCAGCTTCTAATATTTATACATACTTTGATGTGATGTGTATTTCTGGCATATCTATGTATTAGAGGTGCTATTATCATATGTGACATATTGATATAGCTTCAGATATATTGGACACTTTCATTCTAATATATATTTAATGGATTCAGATTCCTTTACTTGCTTTCATAATGCTATTCTTTTTTATTTTTATACTATATTCTAAGCAGAGATGGATAATTTGTGTCTTTTGGTATTGGAGAGGTGGTGGATGTATGGTTTAGTTAAGTTTTTAACTAAACCAGAAACTTTATGTTTCATTTATGTGTTTGTAAATAGTTTGGGGTTTTTGAAAGTAGTGCTTAATTCACATTATGCATCCATGATAAGTAAGTTTTCCGTAGATTTCAAGTCAACACGGAAGAAAGGTCTTTCAGTTAGTAATAACTTACACATTATAGACAATGGCTTATAAATGTTTATCATTAAATATTAATGGTTTGAACAATGATGTCAAAAGAGCTGGTTTGCTTAAATATATCAAAATTCATAAAGCCCAGATCATATTTTTACAGGAAACCCAGCTATTAAAAAAAGATCTACAAAAATACTCATTCAATGGCTATATCATTCTGCTGATTCATGTTTTAAGACTAAGAGAAGGGGCACTCTTATTCTATGGAAAAATACTTATACTATGCCAAGAATTATAGATACAATTTCAGATAAAGACGGGATACTAAGTACAGTTATTTTGGAAATCAATAGGAAGTATTATACTTTAATTAATACATGCTGGATATCAGGACTGAGTACTAAATATGTTGACAAATATCTGGACCTGATTACTTTAAATGCAAAAGGGAAAATTATAGCAACAGTGGATTTTAACTGCCTATTATCAGTCAATCAGAACATCTCAACCCAAGAAGTTAAATGACTTTGCAGACCAGATGAACCTTAAAAATATACATGGTCTAGGAGAACATTGTTCCTTATTCTATGCTCACTATTCATATTGGTTTGGTACACAAACAAACATTGATAAGGTCTTTCCCCACCTACACACCATGTTCAATCATAGTCTCACGTCAGGCTTTGTGCCCACTGAATGGCGCACAGCAACAGTTATCCCACTCCACAAAGGGAGAGCCACCACTGATCCTGGGAACTATCGCCCTATTAGCCTGACGAGCCTAGTCTGCAAGGCCATGGAACGTATCATCATGGAACTCATAAACAAAACATTGGTAACCTCCAAACTTTGGACCCCACCCAGTTCGGATTTGTGAAAGGCAGATTATGCCTCCTGAACTTGATCGACTTCTTTGAGGCAGTCACCAAAGCTGTAGATGAGGGTAAGGTGGTTCACACATCCTATCTTGACCTTGCCAAGGCTTTCAACACCATCCCCCATTCTGGAATTATAGCTAAACTCACTAAACTAGGTATAAATACCTACATCACAAGATGGGTTGCCAACTGGCTCACTGACAGAACCCACACTTTAAAAGTTGCAGACTCCAAATCTGACTTCAAACCAGTGATAAGTGGAATACCACAGGTTCAGTCCTGGAACCTCTCCTGTTTGGTTTCTACTTCTCTGAAGTACAGGCTAACACAGAAGGCCACTGGCTAATGAAGTTTGCAGATGACTGCAAACTAGGAGCCATAGTCGAGTCCACAAATGATGTGGACATCCTACAGAAGAGCCTCAATGAGGGCCTAAGTAAGCCTATCCAACAAGGTTCCCTGGCTTATGCCACCCAAGAAAGTTAATTTCCTGTGCCCCTGTCGAGCAGTGTCACAGAAGTGATCCCCAGGGTGTATTTCCTATTTCCCATCCACTCATCAAGATTTTTCTTGAAGAGTGCTAATGAGGAACTTTGCTTGACATAGATGGGTAGCTTGTTCCAGAGTATAGGAAGTCTCTGTGACAGGAATCTATCTCTCCAGCATGTCCTGTTTATTGTGGTGACAAGGTTTAGGTCCCTAGAGTGTGTAGCTTGGAGGGATTGGGATTTCTTTAGGTGTAGCATGTCCAACAGCTCTGGGTTTAACATAGCTTTATTTATTTATTTTATTTATTATTTATTTATTGACATTTGTTAACCGGGTTTGTCCAACTGGGCTTGTGGCCCATTTTTGGTGGAGACCAAGGAGAAATGCTCCAGTAGTACATTTTTAAACAAGTACAATTTAAGCAATATTGATATAATAGCAGTTATAGCAAAAAGATTCACATATGTTGGGTTACATGCATAAAGTTAAAGTTGCATTAAAAAGAAGCTTAGTAACATAATTTTACATTGATATAGTTCAACAGATCAACAATAAAAATTTTTGTTTGTATAAAATTATGCAAATGCATAGTAGACACATTGGAGAGAGAGGTGTAATGATGTACTAAGTATGGTCCTTTTGAGGGAGGCAGAGGTCTCTTCAGAATAGGCGATATGCTGCAGAGTAAGTCTGGAGTTTTTTGAGATGGTCAGTGTATGGCATCTGTTTGAGGCCAGTAATCCTCTTTGTGAGGTACTTCTGTTGCCTTTCCAGCTGCTGCAGATGTCTTGTGAGGTACATTCCAAAAGGGGCGTTGTACTCTATAATGGGTCTAATGAGTGCTGAGTAGAGGGGAACAATGACCTCTTTTTTAGTGGATGAGGACCCTTCTGTGATGAGGTATGCCACATAGAAGGATTTCCTGACTACTGTGGCAATGTGATTATCAAAGGAGAGACTACTGTTCACCTGGGTCCCAAGGTCTCTTATCACACATTCAGCATTAAGTAGACTGCCATTTATGTGGTAGCTCATGGGTACAGAGTTTTTACCAAGGGGAATGACAATGCACTTTTTGGCATTGATCTTGAGGCCATGCCTCTGTCACTAGGCATCTGTCTCAGTAAGGCCCTTCTGTAGGGTGTCCACATCATTTGGGGACTCGACTATGGCTCCTAGTTTGCATTCATCTGTGAACTTCATTAGCCAGAGGCCTTCTGTGTTAGCCTGTACTTCAGAGAAGTAGATACCAAACAGGAGAGGTCCCAGGACTGAACCCTGTGGTACTCCACTTGTCACTGGTTTGAAGTCAGATTTGGAGTCTGCAACTTTTAAAGTGTGGGTTCTGTTAGTGAGCCATTTGGCAACCCATCTTGTGACATAGGGATTTATACCTAGTTTAGTGAGTTTAGCTATAATTCTAGAATGGGGGATGGTGTTGAAAGCCATGGCGAGGTCAAGATAGGCTGTGTGAACCACCTTACCCTCGGCTATGGCTTTGGTGGCTGCCTCAAAGAAGTCAATCAGGTATTTTACATCCAATCCTTCCTCCTGTTTACTGTTGAACATCTTCACCAATTAAATATTTATTACTAAACAATAAGATGAGACTATAAAATATTTATTTATCACAGGTTTCCAAGAAATCAAATCATTTTCTTTTACCCTTAAAAAATACCATGGAAGTCCTCTCAGACATTGCTGTTGTGGTCATTTATCACCTACCTCTGCATTTCTCTTTTACAGTCACAGTAAGACAAAGTACCTTGTTCTGCTCTCCAGAACTTCCTATCTGCTTACATTTTACTGACCATTTGACAATGTAGCCTTCTGCCTTTATGCCATTCTTGCTTTGAACAATTAGAATGTATTGAATGCCTCCTTGCTGGATATGTTACCCTTTACACCTTTCCTTCCACTCTCTTCTTTTGCCTAGCTAACATTATTCTGTCATTATTCACATGTTCATTTTTCTGCTGATACTCTAAAATAATTTTTAATACATCATCCTGATCCAGAAAGGTCTTACGGCCAATTAGGAAAAAATTGTTCATTGCTGTGCACAACATCTGTCCCAAGTCCTTTACAGAGCTTATGACCTCTTATCAGTTCACCGCTGTGCTCAACATTTATAATCAAATTCATTGCTGTGCATGGTTTACCTTTACAAAGCCAAATCACAGTGGTGCTATTGCTCATATGAGCGAATCGTAACTACGAAAATGAAAACAGTGACAGTTTTAAATGTTCGAAAATCAGCAAATTGAAAAGCAGGTTCGCTGATTTTCGAACATTAATGTCGAAAAAAATCGAATGAAGTGTAAAGTAGGGGGTCAATCCCCCCCTGCACCCCCGATATGGGGGGCTGCACCCCCACCCCCCACTTTAATATTCTAACTCCGAGATCGCACTACAGTGGAGAAAGGGACCATTTTCCGATCCCCACTATAGTGAAATCTCCCCCAAAATGTCGAATGTGCAATAAACGAATTTCACTGTGCATTTGCTCATTGCACATTCAAACCTTTTTCCGTTCTGTGTTTGCAAACTTTGCAAATTGCCTTTCGGACAATTGCTGTTTGCCCGTGTGCAATACGCACACATGAAGGTAAACCGCTGTGCAAACTACATGTAATCACTTGTGTACAATATCTGTAATCAGTTCATTGTTGTACACACTATCTCTAATTATTTCATTGCAGTGCATACCACCTGTAATCTTTTTATTACTGAGCAAACCACCTGTAAGCAGTTCACTGTTGTGCATACTATCTGTAATAAGTTTATTCCACACACCACTTGTAATCCATTCATTGCTGTGCACACCACCTGAAATCAGTTCAGTATTGTACACATCACTTCTAATCAGTTAACTGCTGTGCATTGCTTGTAATCACTTCATTGATGTGCATACACCTGTAATCATCTCAATGCTCTGCACACTGTCCATAATCACTTCATTGTTGGGCTTATCACCTGTAATCAGCCCATTGCAGTGCACACTGTAATCAGTTCATTACTGTCCACACCATACTTGTAATCGGTTCATTGTTGCACATACCACCTCTAAACAGTTCAGTATTGTGCACATAATTTCTATCAGCTCACTGCTATCTACATTGCTTGTGATAACTTCATTGCTGTGCACACTGCCAGTAATCAGCTCATTGCTGTGCATGTATTATCTGTAATCACTTTATATATTATGCACACCACCTGTACTCAGCTCATTGCAGTGCATGTATTATCTGTAATCACTTTATATATTATGCATACCACCTGTACTCAGCTCATTGCAGTGCAAACTGCCTGTAGTCAATCATTGCTGTACACACAACTTGTAATCAGTCTATTGTTTTGCATACCACTTGTAATCATGCTGTGCACATCACCTGTAATTACTTCATTGTTGCACACCCTAAATATAAATAGTGCATTGCTGTGCACAATGCCTTTAATCAGCTCATTGCTGTGCACACCACCTGTAATCAGTTCACTGTGAATACCACTTATAATCAGTTCAGTACTGAGCATTCCTCTTGTAATCGGTCTATTGCTACCACACCATCTGTAATCAGTCCATTGCTGTGCACTGCACCTGTAATAAGCTGAGTACAATGGACACCATTTGTAATCAGTTCACTCCTGTGTATACTGTCTGTAATCAGTCTATTGTTATGCACACTTGTAATCACTTCATATACACAGCATATGTAAACAGTTCACAACTATGCACACCACTTGTATCAGTTCATTGCTGTCCACACCAGTTGTACTCAGTTCATTGCTGTGCACACCCCACTTGTAATCAGACCATTGTTGTGCAAACCACCTCTAATCAGTTGAGTATTGTGCATATCACTTTTAATCAGTTCACTGCTGTCTATATTGCTTGTGGTCACTTTATTGCTGCACACAGCACCTGTAACCAGGTCATTACTGGGCACACTATCTGTAATCACTTCATATGCAATACATACCTCCCATACTCAGCTCATAACATGGCATACTGTCTGTAATCAATTCATTGCTGTGCACACCACTTGTAATCAGATCGTGGCTGTGTACATCATTTGTAATCAGTTAATTGCTGCAAACACTATATGTAATTAATCCATTGCTATGCATACCACCTGTAATCATGTCATTGCTGTACATATCACCTATAATCATTTCACTGCAATCCACAACACCTGAAATCAGTTCACCATTGTGCATACTATCTGTACTCAGTTGATCATTGTGCACACCACCTGCAATCAGTTCTTTGCTGTGCACACCAGCTATAATCAGCTTCATATTGTGCATGTCACTTCTAATCAGTTCACATCTTTATACATTACTTGTGATCACTTCATTGCTGTACATACCACCTGTAAATAGCTCATTGCTGTGCACACTTTTTGTAATCACTTCATATGCTATGCATACCACCTGTAATCAACTCATTACAGTGTGCACTGTCTGTAATCAA